>NW_028289419.1:0-69244 GCF_059628265.1 Tinamus guttatus
GTTCCTTGGTGTTTTCTGCGAAACGCTTTAGCAGGCCGTTGGTGCTAGTATGGAGTCAGGGGATGGATGAAGCGGAGAGCCCCGTTTGGAGTGAGGCTGCAAAGGGCATGCCAAAGGAAGTGTTTTGCTGTGCCAAGACTCGTGCTGCGCACGCTTTGTGGTTGGAGTGAGAAACAGGTTCCTTTGGTGTTTTCTGCGAAACGCTTTAGCAGCCCGTTGGTGCTAGTATGGAGTCAGGGGATGGATGAAGCGGAGAGCCCCGTTTGGAGTGAGGCTGCAAAGGGCATGCCAAAGGAAGTGTTTTGCTGTGCCAAGACTCGTGCTGCGCACGCTTTGTGCTTGGAGTGAGAAACAGGTTCCTTGGTGTTTTCTGCGAAACGCTTTAGCAGCCCGTTGGTGCTAGTATGGAGTCAGGGGATGGATGAAGCGGAGAGCCCCGTTTGGAGTGAGGCTGCAAAGGGCATGCCAAAGGAAGTGTTTTGCTGTGCCAAGACTCGTGCTGCGCACGCTTTGTGCTTGGAGTGAGAAACAGGTTCCTTGGTGTTTTCTGCGAAACGCTTTAGCAGCCCGTTGGTGCTAGTATGGAGTCAGGGGATGGATGAAGCGGAGAGCCCCGTTTGGAGTGAGGCTGCAAAGGGCATGCCAAAGGAAGTGTTTTGCTGTGCCAAGACTCGTGCTGCGCACGCTTTGTGCTTGGAGTGAGAAACAGGTTCCTTGGTGTTTTCTGCGAAACGCTTTAGCAGCCCGTTGGTGCTAGTATGGAGTCAGGGGATGGATGAAGCGGAGAGCCCCGTTTGGAGTGAGGCTGCAAAGGGCATGCCAAAGGAAGTGTTTTGCTGTGCCAAGACTCGTGCTGCGCACGCTTTGTGCTTGGAGTGAGAAACAGGTTCCTTGGTGTTTTCTGCGAAACGCTTTAGCAGGCCGTTGGTGCTAGTATGGAGTCAGGGGATGGATGAAGCGGAGAGCCCCGTTTGGAGTGAGGCTGCAAAGGGCATGCCAAAGGAAGTGTTTTGCTGTGCCAAGACTCGTGCTGCGCACGCTTTGTGCTTGGAGTGAGAAACAGGTTCCTTGGTGTTTTCTGCGAAACGCTTTAGCAGCCCGTTGGTGCTAGTATGGAGTCAGGGGATGGATGAAGCGGAGAGCCCCGTTTGGAGTGAGGCTGGAAAGGGCATGCCAAAGGAAGTGTTCTGCTGTGCCAAGACTCGTGCTGCGCACGCTTTGTGCTTGGAGTGAGAAACAGGTTCCTTGGTGTTTTCTGCGAAACGCTTTAGCAGCCCGTTGGTGCTAGTATGGAGTCAGGGGATGGATGAAGCGGAGAGCCCCGTTTGGAGTGAGGCTGCAAAGGGCATGCCAAGGGAAGTGTTCTGCTGTGCCAAGACTCATGCTGCGCACGCTTTGTGGTTGGAGTGAGAAACAGGTTCCTTGGTGTTTTCTGCGAAACGCTTTAGCAGCCCGTTGGTGCTAGTATGGAGTCAGGGGATGGATGAAGCGGAGAGCCCTGTTTGGAGTGAGGCTGCAAAGGGCATGCCAAGGGAAGTGTTCTCCTGTGCCAAGACTCGTGCTGCGCACGCTTTGTGGTTGGAGTGAGAAACAGGTTCCTTGGTGTTTTCTGCGAAACGCTTTAGCAGCCCGTTGGTGCTAGTATGGAGTCAGGGGATGGATGAAGCGGAGAGCCCCGTTTGGAGTGAGGCTGCAAAGGGCATGCCAGGGGAAGTGTTCTGCTGTGCCAAGATTAAGGCTGCGCACGCTTTGTGGGTGGAGTGAGAAACAGGTTCCTTGGTGTTTTCTGCGAAACGCTTTAGCAGCCCGTTGGTGCTAGTATGGAGTCAGGGGATGGATGAAGCGGAGAGCCCCGTTTGGAGTGAGGCTGCAAAGAGCATGCCAGGGGAAGTGTTCTGCTGTGCCAAGACTCGTGCTGCGCACGCTTTGTGGTTGGAGTGAGAAACAGGTTCCTTGGTGTTTTCTGCGAAACGCTTCAGCAGCCCGTTGGTGCTAGTATGGAGTCAGGGGATGGATGAAGCGGAGAGCCCCGTTTGGAGTGAGGCTGCAAAGGGCATGCCAAGGGAAGTGTTCTCCTGTGCCAACATTCATGCTGCGCACGCTTTGTGGTTGGAGTGAGAAACAGGTTCCTTGGTGTTTTCTGCGAAACGCTTTAGCAGCCCCTTGGTGCTAGTATGGAGTCAGGGGCTGGATGAAGCGGAGAGCCCCGTTTGGAGTGAGGCTGCAAAGGGCATGCCAAGGGAAGTGTTCTGCTGTGCCAAGACTCGTGCTGCGCACGCTTTGTGGTTGGAGTGAGAAACAGGTTCCTTGGTGTTTTCTGCGAAACGCTTTAGCAGCCCGTTGGTGCTAGTATGGAGTTAGGGGATGGATGAAGCGGAGAGCCCCGTTTGGAGTGGGGCTGCAAAGGGCATGCCAAAGGAAGTGTTCTGCTGTGCCAAGATTTATGCTGAGCACGTTTTGTGGTTGGAGTGAGAAACAGGTTCCTTGGTGTTTTCTGCGAACCGCTTTAGCAGCCCATTGTTGCTAGTATGGAGTCAGGGGATGGATGAAGCGGAGAGCCCCGTTTGGAGTGAGGCTGCAAAGGGCATGCCAAGGGAAGTGTTCTGCTGTGCCAAGACTCGTGCTGCGCACGCTTTGTGCTTGGAGTGAGAAACAGGTTCCTTGGTGTTTTCTGCGAAACGCTTTAGCAGCCCGTTGGTGCTAGTATGGAGTCAGGGGATGAATGAAGCGGAGAGCCCCGTTTGGAGTGAGGCTGCAAAGGGCATGCCATGGGAAGTGTTCTGCTGTGCCAAGATTTATGCTGCGCACGCTTTGTGGGTGGAGTGAGAAACAGGTTCCTTGGTGTTTTCTGCGAAACGCTTTAGCAGCCCGTTGGTGCTAGTATGGAGTCAGGGGATGGATGAAGCGGAGAGCCCCGTTTGGAGTGAGGCTGCAAAGGGCATGCCATGGGAAGTGTTCTGCTGTGCCAAGACTCGTGCTGCGCACGCTTTGTGGTTGGAGTGAGAAACAGGTTCCTTGGTGTTTTCTGCAAAACGCTTTAGCAGCCCATTGGTGCTAGTATGGAGTCAGGGGATGGATGAAGCGGAGAGCCCCGTTTGGAGTGAGGCTGCAAAGGGCATGCCAGGGGAAGTGTTCTGCTGTGCCAAGATTCATGCTGCGCACGCTTTGTCGGTGGAGTGAGAAACAGGATCCTTGGTGTTTTCTGCGAAACGCTTTAGCAGCCCGTTGGTGCTAGTATGGAGTCAGGGGATGGATGAAGCGGAGAGCCCCGTTTGGAGTGAGGCTGCAAAGGGCATGCCAAGGGAAGTGTTCTGCTGTGCCAAGATTCATGCTGCGCACGCTTTGTGGTTGGAGTGAGAAACAGGTTCCTTGGTGTTTTCTGCGAAACGCTTTAGCAGCCCGTTGGTGCTAGTATGGAGTCAGGGGATGGATGAAGCGGAGAGCCCCGTTTGGAGTGAGGCTGCAAAGGGCATGCCAGGGGAAGTGTTCTGCTGTGCCAAGATTAAGGCTGCGCACGCTTTGTGGGTGGAGTGAGAAACAGGTTCCTTGGTGTTTTCTGCGAAACGCTTTAGCGGCCCGTTGGTGCTAGTATGGAGTCAGGGGACGGATGAAGCGGAGAGCCCCGTTTGGAGTGAGGTTGCAAAGGGCATGCCAAGGGAAGTGTTCTGCTGTGCCAAGACTCGTGCTGCGCACGCTTTGTGGTTGGAGTGAGAAACAGGTTCCTTGGTGTTTTCTGCGAAACGCTTTAGCAGTCCGTTGGTGCTAGTATGGAGTCAGGGGATGAATGAAGCGGAGAGCCCCGTTTGGAGTGAGGCTGCAAAGGGCATGCCAAGGGAAGTGTTCTGCTGTGCCAAGACTCGTGCTGCGCACGCTTTGTGGTTGGAGTGAGAAACAGGTTCCTTGGTGTTTTCTGCGAAACGCTTTAGCAGCCCGTTGGTGCTAGTATGGAGTCAGGGGCTGGATGAAGCGGAGAGCCCCGTTTGGAGTGAGGCTGCAAAGGGCATGCCAAGGGAAGTGTTCTGCTGTGCCAAGACTCGTGCTGCGCACGCTTTGTGGTTGGAGTGAGAAACAGGTTCCTTGGTGTTTTCTGCGAAACGCTTTAGCAGCCCGTTGGTGCTAGTATGGAGTTAGGGGATGGATGAAGCGGAGAGCCCCGTTTGGAGTGGGGCTGCAAAGGGCATGCCAAAGGAAGTGTTCTGCTGTGCCAAGATTTATGCTGAGCACGTTTTGTGGTTGGAGTGAGAAACAGGTTCCTTGGTGTTTTCTGCGAACCGCTTTAGCAGCCCATTGTTGCTAGTATGGAGTCAGGGGATGGATGAAGCGGAGAGCCCCGTTTGGAGTGAGGCTGCAAAGGGCATGCCAAGGGAAGTGTTCTGCTGTGCCAAGACTCGTGCTGCGCACGCTTTGTGCTTGGAGTGAGAAACAGGTTCCTTGGTGTTTTCTGCGAAACGCTTTAGCAGCCCATTGGTGCTAGTATGGAGTCAGGGGATGGATGAAGCGGAGAGCCCCGTTTGGAGTGAGGCTGCAAAGGGCATGCCAGGGGAAGTGTTCTGCTGTGCCAAGATTCATGCTGCGCACGCTTTGTCGGTGGAGTGAGAAACAGGATCCTTGGTGTTTTCTGCGAAACGCTTTAGCAGCCCGTTGGTTCTAGTATGGAGTCAGGGGATGGATGAAGCGGAGAGCCCCGTTTGGAGTGAGGCTGCAAAGGGCATGCCAAGGGAAGTGTTCTGCTGTGCTAAGATTCATGCTGCGCACGCTTTGTGGGTGGAGTGAGAAACAGGTTCCTTGGTGTTTTATGCGAAACGCTTTAGCAGCCCGTTGGTGCTAGTATGGAGTCAGGGGATGGATGAAGCGGAGAGCCCCGTTTGGAGTGAGTCTGCAAAGGGCATGCCAAGGGAAGTGTTCTGCTGTGCCAAGATTCATGCTGCGCACGCTTTGTGGTTGGAGTGAGAAACAGGTTCCTTGGTGTTTTCTGCGAAACGCTTTAGCAGCCCATTGGTGCTAGTATGGAGTCAGGGGATGGATGAAGCGGAGAGCCCCGTTTGGAGTGAGGCTGCAAAGGGCATGCCAAAGGAAGTGTTTTGCTGTGCCAAGACTCGTGCTGCGCACGCTTTGTGGTTGAAGTGAGAAACAGGTTCCTTGGTGTTTTCTGCGAAACGCTTTAGCAGCCCGTTGGTGCTAGTATGGAGTCAGGGGATGGATGAAGCGGAGAGCCCCGTTTGGAGTGAGGCTGCAAAGGGCATGCCAAGGGAAGTGTTCTGCTGTGCCAAGACTCGTGCTGCGCACGCTTTGTGGTTGGAGTGAGAAACAGGTTCCTTGGTGTTTTCTGCGAAACGCTTTAGCAGCCCGTTGGTGCTAGTATGGAGTCAGGGGATGGATGAAGCGGAGAGCCCCGTTTGGAGTGAGGCTGCAAAGGGCAAGCCAGGGGAAGTGTTCTGCTGTGCCAAGATTCATGCTGCGCACGCTTTGTGGGTGGAGTGAGAAACAGGTTCCTTGGTGTTTTCTGCGAAACGCTTTAGCAGCCCGTTGGTGCTAGTATGGAGTCAGGGGATGGATGAAGAGGAGAGCCCCGTTTGGAGTGAGGCTGCAAAGGGCATGCCAGGGGAAGTGTTCTGCTGTGCCAAGATTCATGCTGCGCACGCTTTGTGGTTGGAGTGAGAAACAGGTTCGTTGGTGTTTTCTGCGAAACGCTTTAGCAGCCCGTTGGTGCTAGTATGGAGTCAGGGGATGGATGAAGCGGAGAGCCCCGTTTGGAGTGAGGCTGCAAAGGGCATGCCAAGGGAAGTGTTCTGCTGTGCCAAGACTCGTGCTGCGCACGCTTTGTGGTTGGAGTGAGAAACAGGTTCCTTGGTGTTTTCTGCGAAACGCTTTAGCAGCCCGTTGGTGCTAGTATGAAGTTAGGGGATGGATGAAGCGGAGAGCCCCGTTTGGAGTGGGGCTGCAAAGGGCATGCCAAAGGAAGTGTTCTGCTGTGCCAAGATTCATGCTGCGCACGCTTTGTGGTTGGAGTGAGAAACAGGTTCCTTGGTGTTTTCTGCGAAACGCTTTAGCAGCCCGTTGGTGCTAGTATGGAGTCAGGGGCTGGATGAAGCGGAGAGCCCCGTTTGTAGTGAGGCTGCAAAGGGCATGCCAGGGGAAGTGTTCTGCTGTGCCAAGACTCGTGCTGCGCACGCTTTGTGGTTGAAGTGAGAAACAGGTTCGTTGGTGTTTTCTGCGAAACGCTTTAGCAGCCCGTTGCTGCTAGTATGGAGTCAGGGGATGGATGAAGCGGAGAGCCCCGTTTGGAGTGAGGCTGCAGAAGGCATGCCAAGGGAAGTGTTCTGCTGTGCCAAGACTCGTGCTGCGCACGCTTTGTGGTTGGAGTGAGAAACAGGTTCCTTGGTGTTTTCTGCGAAACGCTTTAGCAGCCCGTTGGTGCTAGTATGGAGTTAGGGGATGGATGAAGCGGAGAGCCCCGTTTGGAGTGGGGCTGCAAAGGGCATGCCAAAGGAAGTGTTCTGCTGTGCCAAGATTTATGCTGAGCACGTTTTGTGGTTGGAGTGAGAAACAGGTTCCTTGGTGTTTTCTGCGAAACGCTTTAGCAGCCCGTTGGTGCTAGTATGATTTTAGGGGATGGATGAAGCGGAGAGCCCCGTTTGGAGTGAGGCTGCAAAGGGCATGCCAGGGGAAGCGTTCTGCTCTGCCCAGATTAATGCTGCGCACGCTTTGTGGGTGGAGTGAGAAACAGGTTCCTTGGTGTTTTCTGCGAAACGCTTTAGCAGCCCGTTGGTGCTAGTATGGAGTCAGGGGATGGATGAAGCGGAGAGCCCCGTTTGGAGTGAGGCTGCAAAGGGCATGCCAGGGGAAGTGTTCTGCTGTGCCAAGACTCGTGCTGCGCACGCTTTGTGGTTGGAGTGAGAAACAGGTTCGTTGGTGTTTTCTGCGAAACGCTTTAGCAGCCCGTTGGTGCTAGTATGGAGTCAGGGGATGGATGAAGCGGAGAGCCCCGTTTGTAGTGGGGCTGCAAAGGGCATGCCAATGGAAGTGTTCTGCTGTGCCAAGACTCGTGCTGCGCACGCTTTGTGGTTGGAGTGAGAAACGGGATCCTTGGTGTTTTCTGCGAAACAATTAGCAGCCCGTTGGTGCTAGTATGGAGTCAGGGGATGGATGAAGCGGAGAGCCCCGTTTGGAGTGAGGCTGCAAAGGGCATGCCAGGGGAAGTGTTCTGCTGTGCCAAGATTTATGCTGCGCACGCTTTGTGGGTGGAGTGAGAAACAGGTTCGTTGGTGTTTTCTGCGAAACGCTTTAGCAGCCCGTTGGTGCTAGTATGGAGTCAGGGGATGGATGAAGCGGAGAGCCCCGTTTGGAGTGGGGCTGCAAAGGGCATGCCAATGGAAGTGTTCTGCTGTGCCAAGACTCGTGCTGCGCACGCTTTGTGGTTGGAGTGAGAAACGGGATCCTTGGTGTTTTCTGCGAAACGCTTTAGCAGCCCGTTGGTGCTAGTATGGAGTCAGGGGATGGATGAAGCGGAGAGCCCCGTTTGTAGTGGGGCTGCAAAGGGCATGCCAATGGAAGTGTTCTGCTGTGCCAAGACTCGTGCTGCGCACGCTTTGTGGTTGGAGTGAGAAACGGGATCCTTGGTGTTTTCTGCGAAACAATTAGCAGCCCGTTGGTGCTAGTATGGAGTCAGGGGATGGATGAAGCGGAGAGCCCCGTTTGGAGTGAGGCTGCAAAGGGCATGCCAGGGGAAGTGTTCTGCTGTGCCAAGATTTATGCTGCGCACGCTTTGTGGGTGGAGTGAGAAACAGGTTCCTTGGTGTTTTCTGCGAAACGCTTTAGCAGCCCGTTGGTGATAGTATGGAGTCAGGGGATGGATGAAGCGGAGAGCCCCGTTTGGAGTGAGGCTGCAAAGGGCATGCCAGGGGAAGTGTTCTGCTGTGCCAAGATTTATGCTGCGCACGCTTTGTGGGTGGAGTGAGAAACAGGTTCCTTGGTGTTTTCTGCGAAACGCTTTAGCAGCCCGTTGGTGCTAGTATGGAGTCAGGGGATGGATGAAGCGGAGAGCCCCGTTTGGAGTGAGGCTGCAAAGGGCATGCCAAGGGAAGAGTTCTGCTGTGCCAAGATTCATGCTGCGCACGCTTTGTGGTTGGAGTGAGAAACAGGTTCCTTGGTGTTTTCTGCGAAACGCTTTAGCAGCCCGTTGGTGCTAGTATGGAGTCAGGGGATGGATGAAGCGGAGAGCCCCGTTTGGAGTGGGGCTGCAAAGGGCATGCCAATGGAAGTGTTCTGCTGTGCCAAGACTCGTGCTGCGCACGCTTTGTGGTTGGAGTGAGAAACGGGATCCTTGGTGTTTTCTGCGAAACGCTTTAGCAGCCCGTTGGTGCTAGTATGGAGTCAGGGGATGGATGAAGCGGAGAGCCCCGTTTGTAGTGGGGCTGCAAAGGGCATGCCAATGGAAGTGTTCTGCTGTGCCAAGACTCGTGCTGCGCACGCTTTGTGGTTGGAGTGAGAAACGGGATCCTTGGTGTTTTCTGCGAAACAATTAGCAGCCCGTTGGTGCTAGTATGGAGTCAGGGGATGGATGAAGCGGAGAGCCCCGTTTGGAGTGAGGCTGCAAAGGGCATGCCAGGGGAAGTGTTCTGCTGTGCCAAGATTTATGCTGCGCACGCTTTGTGGGTGGAGTGAGAAACAGGTTCCTTGGTGTTTTCTGCGAAACGCTTTAGCAGCCCGTTGGTGATAGTATGGAGTCAGGGGATGGATGAAGCGGAGAGCCCCGTTTGGAGTGAGGCTGCAAAGGGCATTCCAGGGGAAGTGTTCTGCTGTTCCAATACTCGTGCTGCGCACGCTTTGTGGTTGGAGTGAGAAACAGGTTCCTTGGTGTTTTCTGCGAAACGCTTTAGCAGCCCGTTGGTGCTAGTATGGAGTCAGGGGATGGATGAAGCGGAGAGCCCCGTTTGGAGTGAGGCTGCAAAGGGCATTCCAAGGGAAGTGTTCTGCTGTGCCAAGACTCATTCTGCGCACGCTTTGTGGTTGGAGTGAGAAACAGGTTCCTTGGTGTTTTCTGCGAAACGCTTTAGCAGCCCGTTGGTGCTAGTATGGAGTCAGGGGATGGATGAAGCGGAGAGCCCCGTTTGGAGTGAGGCTGCAAAGGGCATGCCAAGGGAAGTGTTCTGCTGTGCCAAGACTCGTGCTGCGCACGCTTTGTGGTTGGAGTGAGAAACAGGTTCCTTGGTGTTTTCTGCGAAACGCTTTAGCAGCCCGTTGGTGCTAGTATGGAGTTAGGGGATGGATGAAGCGGAGAGCCCCGTTTGGAGTGGGGCTGCAAAGGGCATGCCAAAGGAAGTGTTCTGCTGTGCCAAGATTTATGCTGAGCACGTTTTGTGGTTGGAGTGAGAAACAGGTTCCTTGGTGTTTTCTGCGACACGCTTTAGCAGCCCGTTGGTGCTAGTATGGAGTCAGGGGATGGATGAAGCGGAGAGCCCCGTTTGGAGTGAGGCTGCAAAGGGCATGCCAAGGGAAGTGTTCTGCTGTGCCAAGACTCGTGCTGCGCACGCTTTGTGGTTGGAGTGAGAAACAGGTTCCTTGGTGTTTTCTGCGAAACGCTTTAGCGGCCCGTTGGTGCTAGTATGGAGTCAGGGGACGGATGAAGCGGAGAGCCCCGTTTGGAGTGAGGCTGCAAAGGGCATGCCAAGGGAAGTGTTCTGCTGTGCCAAGACTCGTGCTGCGCACGCTTTGTGGTTGGAGTGAGAAACAGGTTCCTTGGTGTTTTCTGCGAAACGCTTTAGCAGTCCGTTGGTGATAGTATGGAGTCAGGGGATGGATGAAGCGGAGAGCCCCGTTTGGAGTGAGGCTGCAAAGGGCATGCCAAGGGAAGTGTTCTGCTGTGCCAAGACTCGTTCTGCGCACGCTTTGTGGTTGGAGTGAGAAACAGGTTCCTTGGTGTTTTCTGCGAAACGCTTTAGCAGCCCGTTGGTGCTAGTATGGAGTCAGGGGCTGGATGAAGCGGAGAGCCCCGTTTGGAGTGAGGCTGGAAAGGGCATGCCAAGGGAAGTGTTCTGCTGTGCCAAGACTCGTGCTGCGCACGCTTTGTGGTTGGAGTGAGAAACAGGTTCCTTGGTGTTTTCTGCGAAACGCTTTAGCAGCCCGTTGGTGCTAGTATGGAGTTAGGGGATGGATGAAGCGGAGAGCCCCGTTTGGAGTGGGGCTGCAAAGGGCATGCCAAAGGAAGTGTTCTGCTGTGCCAAGATTTATGCTGAGCACGTTTTGTGGTTGGAGTGAGAAACAGGTTCCTTGGTGTTTTCTGCGAACCGCTTTAGCAGCCCATTGTTGCTAGTATGGAGTCAGGGGATGGATGAAGCGGAGAGCCCCGTTTGGAGTGAGGCTGCAAAGGGCATGCCAGGGGAAGTGTTCTGCTGTGCCAAGATTCATGCTGCGCACGCTTTGTGGTTGGAGTGAGAAACAGGTTCCTTGGTGTTTTCTGCGAAACGCTTTAGCAGCCCGTTGGTGCTAGTATGGAGTCAGGGGATGGATGAAGCGGAGAGCCCCGTTTGGAGTGAGGCTGCAAAGGGCATGCCAAGGGAAGTGTTCTGCTGTGCCAAGACTCGTGCTGCGCACGCTTTGTGGTTGGAGTGAGAAACAGGTTCCTTGGTGTTTTCTGCGAAACGCTTTAGCAGCCCGTTGGTGCTAGTATGAAGTTAGGGGATGGATGAAGCGGAGAGCCCCGTTTGGAGTGGGGCTGCAAAGGGCATGCCAAGGGAAGTGTTCTGGTGTGCCAAGATTCATGCTGCGCACGCTTTGTGGTTGGAGTGAGAAACAGGTTCCTTGGTGTTTTCTGCGAAACGCTTTAGCAGCCCGTTGGTGCTAGTATGGAGTCAGGGGCTGGATGAAGCGGAGAGCCCCGTTTGTAGTGAGGCTGCAAAGGGCATGCCAAGGGAAGTGTTCTGCTGTGCCAAGACTCGTGCTGCGCACGCTTTGTGGTTGAAGTGAGAAACAGGTTCGTTGGTGTTTTCTGCGAAACGCTTTAGCAGCCCGTTGGTGCTAGTATGGAGTCAGGGGATGGATGAAGCAGAGAGCCCCGTTTGGAGTGAGGCTGCAAAGGGCATGCCAAGGGAAGTGTTCTTCTGTGCCAAGACTCGTGCTGCGCACGCTTTGTGGTTGGAGTGAGAAACAGGTTCCTTGGTGTTTTCTGCGAAACGCTTTAGCAGCCCGTTGGTGCTAGTATGGAGTTAGGGGATGGATGAAGCGGAGAGCCCCGTTTGGAGTGGGGCTGCAAAGGGCATGCCAAAGGAAGTGTTCTGCTGTGCCAAGATTTATGCTGAGCACGTTTTGTGGTTGGAGTGAGAAACAGGTTCCTTGGTGTTTTCTGCGAAACGCTTTAGCAGCCCGTTGGTGCTAGTATGATTTTAGGGGATGGATGAAGCGGAGAGCCCCGTTTGGAGTGAGGCTGCAAAGGGCATGCCAGGGGAAGCGTTCTGCTCTGCCCAGATTAATGCTGCGCACGCTTTGTGGTTGGAGTGAGAAACAGGTTCCTTGGTGTTTTCTGCGAAACGCTTTAGCAGCCCGTTGGTGCTAGTATGGAGTCAGGGGATGGATGAAGCGGAGAGCCCCGTTTGGAGTGAGGCTGCAAAGGCCATGCCAAGGGAAGTGTTCTCCTGTGCCAAGACTCGTGCTGCGCACGCTTTGTGGTTGGAGTGAGAAACAGGTTCCTTGGTGTTTTCTGCGAAACGCTTTAGCAGCCCGTTGGTGCTAGTATGGAGTCAGGGGATGGATGAAGCGGAGAGCCCCGTTTGGAGTGAGGCTGCAAAGGGCATGCCAAGGGAAGAGTTCTGCTGTGCCAAGATTCATGCTGCGCACGCTTTGTGGTTGGAGTGAGAAACAGGTTCCTTGGTGTTTTCTGCGAAACGCTTTAGCAGCCCGTTGGTGCTAGTATGGAGTCAGGGGATGGATGAAGCGGAGAGCCCCGTTTGGAGTGGGGCTGCAAAGGGCATGCCAATGGAAGTGTTCTGCTGTGCCAAGACTCGTGCTGCGCACGCTTTGTGGTTGGAGTGAGAAACGGGATCCTTGGTGTTTTCTGCGAAACGCTTTAGCAGCCCGTTGGTGCTAGTATGGAGTCAGGGGATGGATGAAGCGGAGAGCCCCGTTTGTAGTGGGGCTGCAAAGGGCATGCCAATGGAAGTGTTCTGCTGTGCCAAGACTCGTGCTGCGCACGCTTTGTGGTTGGAGTGAGAAACGGGATCCTTGGTGTTTTCTGCGAAACAATTAGCAGCCCGTTGGTGCTAGTATGGAGTCAGGGGATGGATGAAGCGGAGAGCCCCGTTTGGAGTGAGGCTGCAAAGGGCATGCCAGGGGAAGTGTTCTGCTGTGCCAAGATTTATGCTGCGCACGCTTTGTGGGTGGAGTGAGAAACAGGTTCCTTGGTGTTTTCTGCGAAACGCTTTAGCAGCCCGTTGGTGCTAGTATGGAGTCAGGGGATGGATGAAGCGGAGAGCCCCGTTTGGAGTGAGGCTGCAAAGGGCATGCCAGGGGAAGTGTTCTGCTGTGCCAAGATTTATGCTGCGCACGCTTTGTGGGTGGAGTGAGAAACAGGTTCCTTGGTGTTTTCTGCGAAACGCTTTAGCAGCCCATTGGTGCTAGTATGGAGTCAGGGGATGGATGAAGCGGAGAGCCCCGTTTGGAGTGAGGCTGCAAAGGGCATGCCAAGGGAAGAGTTCTGCTGTGCCAAGAGTCATGCTGCGCACGCTTTGTGGTTGGAGTGAGAAACAGGTTCCTTGGTGTTTTCTGCGAAACGCTTTAGCAGCCCGTTGGTGCTAGTATGGAGTCAGGGGATGGATGAAGCGGAGAGCCCCGTTTGGAGTGGGGCTGCAAAGGGCATGCCAATGGAAGTGTTCTGCTGTGCCAAGACTCGTGCTGCGCACGCTTTGTGGTTGGAGTGAGAAACGGGATCCTTGGTGTTTTCTGCGAAACGCTTTAGCAGCCCGTTGGTGCTAGTATGGAGTCAGGGGATGGATGAAGCGGAGAGCCCCGTTTGTAGTGGGGCTGCAAAGGGCATGCCAAGGGAAGTGTTCTGCTGTGCCAAGACTCGTGCTGCGCACGCTTTGTGGTTGGAGTGAGAAACGGGATCCTTGGTGTTTTCTGCGAAACAATTAGCAGCCCGTTGGTGCTAGTATGGAGTCAGGGGATGGATGAAGCGGAGAGCCCCGTTTGGAGTGAGGCTGCAAAGGGCATGCCAGGGGAAGTGTTCTGCTGTGCCAAGATTTATGCTGCGCACGCTTTGTGGGTGGAGTGAGAAACAGGTTCCTTGGTGTTTTCTGCGAAACGCTTTAGCAGCCCGTTGGTGATAGTATGGAGTCAGGGGATGGATGAAGCGGAGAGCCCCGTTTGGAGTGAGGCTGCAAAGGGCATTCCAGGGGAAGTGTTCTGCTGTTCCAATACTCGTGCTGCGCACGCTTTGTGGTTGGAGTGAGAAACAGGTTCCTTGGTGTTTTCTGCGAAACGCTTTAGCAGCCCGTTGGTGCTAGTATGGAGTCAGGGGATGGATGAAGCGGAGAGCCCCGTTTGGAGTGAGGCTGCAAAGGGCATGCCAAGGGAAGTGTTCTGCTGTGCCAAGATTTATGCTGCGCACGCTTTGTGGGTGGAGTGAGAAACAGGTTCCTTGGTGTTTTCTGCGAAACGCTTTAGCAGCCCATTGGTGCTAGTATGGAGTCAGGGGATGGATGAAGCGGAGAGCCCCGTTTGGAGTGAGGCTGCAAAGGGCATGCCAAGGGAAGTGTTCTGCTGTGCCAAGATTCATGCTGCGCACGCTTTGTCGGTGGAGTGAGAAACAGGATCCTTGGTGTTTTCTGCGAAACGCTTTAGCAGCCCGTTGGTGCTAGTATGGAGTCAGGGGATGGATGAAGCGGAGAGCCCCGTTTGGAGTGAGTCTGCAAAGGGCATGCCAAGGGAAGTGTTCTGCTGTGCCAAGATTCATGCTGCGCACGCTTTGTGGTTGGAGTGAGAAACAGGTTCCTTGGTGTTTTCTGCGAAACGCTTTAGCAGCCCCTTGGTGCTAGTATGGAGTCAGGGGATGGATGAAGCGGAGAGCCCCGTTTGGAGTGAGGCTGCAAAGGGCATGCCAAGGGAAGTGTTCTGCTGTGCCAAGTCTCGTGCTGCGCACGCTTTGTGGTTGGAGTGAGAAACAGGTTCCTTGGTGTTTTCTGCGAAACGCTTTAGCAGCCCGTTGGTGCTAGTATGGAGTCAGGGGATGGATGAAGTGGAGAGCCCCGTTTGGAGTGAGGCTGCAAAGGGCAAGCCAGGGGAAGTGTTCTGCTGTGCCAAGATTCATGCTGCGCACGCTTTGTGGGTGGAGTGAGAAACAGGTTCCTTGGTGTTTTCTGCGAAACGCTTTAGCAGCCCGTTGGTGCTAGTATGGAGTCAGGGGATGGATGAAGCGGAGAGCCCCGTTTGTAGTGGGGCTGCAAAGGGCATGCCAGGGGAAGTGTTCTGCTGTGCCAAGATTCATGCTGCGCACGCTTTGTGGTTGGAGTGAGAAACAGGTTCCTTGGTGTTTTCTGCGAAACGCTTTAGCAGCCCGTTGGTGCTAGTATGGAGTCAGGGGATGGATGAAGCGGAGAGCCCCGTTTGGAGTGAGGCTGCAAAGGGCATGCCAAGGGAAGTGTTCTGCTGTGCCAAGACTCGTGCTGCGCACGCTTTGTGGTTGGAGTGAGAAACAGGTTCCTTGGTGTTTTCTGCGAAACGCTTTAGCAGCCCGTTGGTGCTAGTATGGAGTCAGGGGATGGATGAAGCGGAGAGCCCCGTTTGTAGTGGGGCTGCAAAGGGCATGCCAGGGGAAGTGTTCTGCTGTGCCAAGATTCATGCTGCGCACGCTTTGTGGTTGGAGTGAGAAACAGGTTCCTTGGTGTTTTCTGCGAAACGCTTTAGCAGCCCGTTGGTGCTAGTATGGAGTCAGGGGATGGATGAAGCGGAGAGCCCCGTTTGGAGTGAGGCTGCAAAGGGCATGCCAAGGGAAGTGTTCTGCTGTGCCAAGACTCGTGCTGCGCACGCTTTGTGGTTGGAGTGAGAAACAGGTTCCTTGGTGTTTTCTGCGAAACGCTTTAGCAGCCCGTTGGTGCTAGTATGAAGTTAGGGGATGGATGAAGCGGAGAGCCCCGTTTGGAGTGGGGCTGCAAAGGGCATGCCAAAGGAAGTGTTCTGGTGTGCCAAGATTCATGCTGCGCACGCTTTGTGGTTGGAGTGAGAAACAGGTTCCTTGGTGTTTTCTGCGAAACGCTTTAGCAGCCCGTTGGTGCTAGTATGGAGTCAGGGGATGGATGAAGCGGAGAGCCCCGTTTGGAGTGAGGCTGCAAAGGGCATGCCAAGGGAAGTGTTCTTCTGTGCCAAGACTCGTGCTGCGCACGCTTTGTGGTTGGAGTGAGAAACAGGTTCGTTGGTGTTTTCTGCGAAACGCTTTAGCAGCCCGTTGGTGCTAGTATGGAGTCAGGGGCTGGATGAAGCGGAGAGCCCCGTTTGGAGTGGGGCTGCAAAGGGCATGCCAAAGGAAGTGTTCTGCTGTGCCAAGATTTATGCTGAGCACGTTTTGTGGTTGGAGTGAGAAACAGGTTCCTTGGTGTTTTCTGCGAAACGCTTTAGCAGCCCGTTGGTGCTAGTATGAAGTTAGGGGATGGATGAAGCGGAGAGCCCCGTTTGGAGTGAGGCTGCAAAGGGCATGCCAGGGGAAGCGTTCTGCTCTGCCCAGATTAATGCTGCGCACGCTTTGTGGGTGGAGTGAGAAACAGGTTCCTCGTGTTTTCTGCGAAACGCTTTAGCAGCCCGTTGGTGCTAGTATGGAGTCAGGGGATGGATGAAGCGGGGAGCCCCGTTTGGAGTGAGGCTGCAAAGGGCATGCCAAGGGAAGTGTTCTGCTGTGCCAAGATTCATGCTGCGCACGCTTTGTGGTTGGAGTGAGAAACAGGTTCCTTGGTGTTTTCTGCGAAATGCTTTAGCAGCCCGTTGGTGCTAGTATGGAGTCAGGGGATGGATGAAGCGGAGAGCCCCGTTTGGAGTGAGGCTGCAAAGGGCATGCCAGGGGAAGTGTTCTGCTGTGCCAAGATTCATGCTGTGCACGCTGTGTGCGTGGCGTGAGAAACAGGTTCCTTGGTGTTTTCTGCGAAACGCTTTAGCAGCCCGTTGGTGCTAGTATGGAGTCAGGGGATGGATGAAGCGGAGAGCCCCGTTTGGAGTGAGGCTGCAAAGGGCATGCCAAGGGAAGTGTTCTGCTGTGCCAAGACTCGTGCTGCGCACGCTTTGTGGTTGGAGTGAGAAACAGGTTCCTTGGTGTTTTCTGCGAAACGCTTTAGCAGCCCGTTGGTGCTAGTATGGAGTCAGGGGATGGATGAAGCGGAGAGCCCCGTTTGGAGTGAGGCTGCAAAGGGCAAGCCAGGGGAAGTGTTCTGCTGTGCCAAGATTCATGCTGCGCACGCTTTGTGGGTGGAGTGAGAAACAGGTTCCTTGGTGTTTTCTGCGAAACGCTTTAGCAGCCCGTTGGTGCTAGTATGGAGTCAGGGGATGGATGAAGAGGAGAGCCCCGTTTGGAGTGAGGCTGCAAAGGGCATGCCAGGGGAAGTGTTCTGCTGTGCCAAGATTCATGCTGCGCACGCTTTGTGGTTGGAGTGAGAAACAGGTTCGTTGGTGTTTTCTGCGAAACGCTTTAGCAGCCCGTTGGTGCTAGTATGGAGTCAGGGGATGGATGAAGCGGAGAGCCCCGTTTGGAGTGAGGCTGCAAAGGGCATGCCAAGGGAAGTGTTCTGCTGTGCCAAGACTCGTGCTGCGCACGCTTTGTGGTTGGAGTGAGAAACAGGTTCCTTGGTGTTTTCTGCGAAACGCTTTAGCAGCCCGTTGGTGCTAGTATGAAGTTAGGGGATGGATGAAGCGGAGAGCCCCGTTTGGAGTGGGGCTGCAAAGGGCATGCCAAAGGAAGTGTTCTGGTGTGCCAAGATTCATGCTGCGCACGCTTTGTGGTTGGAGTGAGAAACAGGTTCCTTGGTGTTTTCTGCGAAACGCTTTAGCAGCCCGTTGGTGCTAGTATGGAGTCAGGGGCTGGATGAAGCGGAGAGCCCCGTTTGTAGTGGGGCTGCAAAGGGCATGCCAGGGGAAGTGTTCTGCTGTGCCAAGACTCGTGCTGCGCACGCTTTGTGGTTGAAGTGAGAAACAGGTTCGTTGGTGTTTTCTGCGAAACGCTTTAGCAGCCCGTTGGTGCTAGTATGGAGTCAGGGGATGGATGAAGCGGAGAGCCCCGTTTGGAGTGAGGCTGCAAAGGGCATGCCAAGGGAAGTGTTCTTCTGTGCCAAGACTCGTGCTGCGCACGCTTTGTGGTTGGAGTGAGAAACAGGTTCCTTGGTGTTTTCTGCGAAACGCTTTAGCAGCCCGTTGGTGCTAGTATGGAGTTAGGGGATGGATGAAGCGGAGAGCCCCGTTTGGAGTGGGGCTGCAAAGGGCATGCCAAAGGAAGTGTTCTGCTGTGCCAAGATTTATGCTGAGCACGTTTTGTGGTTGGAGTGAGAAACAGGTTCCTTGGTGTTTTCTGCGAAACGCTTTAGCAGCCCATTGGTGCTAGTATGATTTTAGGGGATGGATGAAGCGGAGAGCCCCGTTTGGAGTGAGGCTGCAAAGGGCATGCCAGGGGAAGCTTTCTGCTCTGCCCAGATTAATGCTGCGCACGCTTTGTGGGTGGAGTGAGAAACAGGTTCCTTGGTGTTTTCTGCGAAACGCTTTAGCAGCCCGTTGGTGCTAGTATGGAGTCAGGGGATGGATGAAGCGGAGAGCCCCGTTTGGAGTGGGGCTGCAAAGGGCATGCCAATGGAAGTGTTCTGCTGTGCCAAGACTCGTGCTGCGCACGCTTTGTGGTTGGAGTGAGAAACGGGATCCTTGGTGTTTTCTGCGAAACGCTTTAGCAGCCCGTTGGTGCTAGTATGGAGTCAGGGGATGGATGAAGCGGAGAGCCCCGTTTGTAGTGGGGCTGCAAAGGGCATGCCAATGGAAGTGTTCTGCTGTGCCAAGACTCGTGCTGCGCACGCTTTGTGGTTGGAGTGAGAAACGGGATCCTTGGTGTTTTCTGCGAAACAATTAGCAGCCCGTTGGTGCTAGTATGGAGTCAGGGGATGGATGAAGCGGAGAGCCCCGTTTGGAGTGAGGCTGCAAAGGGCATGCCAGGGGAAGTGTTCTGCTGTGCCAAGATTTATGCTGCGCACGCTTTGTGGGTGGAGTGAGAAACAGGTTCGTTGGTGTTTTCTGCGAAACGCTTTAGCAGCCCGTTGGTGCTAGTATGGAGTCAGGGGATGGATGAAGCGGAGAGCCCCGTTTGGAGTGAGGCTGCAAAGGGCATGCCAGGGGAAGTGTTCTGCTGTGCCAAGATTTATGCTGCGCACGCTTTGTGGGTGGAGTGAGAAACAGGTTCCTTGGTGTTTTCTGCGAAACGCTTTAGCAGCCCGTTGGTGCTAGTATGGAGTCAGGGGATGGATGAAGCGGAGAGCCCCGTTTGGAGTGAGGCTGCAAAGGGCATGCCAAGGGAAGAGTTCTGCTGTGCCAAGATTCATGCTGCGCACGCTTTGTGGTTGGAGTGAGAAACAGGTTCCTTGGTGTTTTCTGCGAAACGCTTTAGCAGCCCGTTGGTGCTAGTATGGAGTCAGGGGATGGATGAAGCGGAGAGCCCCGTTTGGAGTGGGGCTGCAAAGGGCATGCCAATGGAAGTGTTCTCCTGTGCCAAGACTCGTGCTGCGCACGCTTTGTGGTTGGAGTGAGAAACGGGATCCTTGGTGTTTTCTGCGAAACGCTTTAGCAGCCCGTTGGTGCTAGTATGGAGTCAGGGGATGGATGAAGCGGAGAGCCCCGTTTGTAGTGGGGCTGCAAAGGGCATGCCAATGGAAGTGTTCTGCTGTGCCAAGACTCGTGCTGCGCACGCTTTGTGGTTGGAGTGAGAAACGGGATCCTTGGTGTTTTCTGCGAAACAATTAGCAGCCCGTTGGTGCTAGTATGGAGTCAGGGGATGGATGAAGCGGAGAGCCCCGTTTGGAGTGAGGCTGCAAAGGGCATGCCAGGGGAAGTGTTCTGCTGTGCCAAGATTTATGCTGCGCACGCTTTGTGGGTGGAGTGAGAAACAGGTTCCTTGGTGTTTTCTGCGAAACGCTTTAGCAGCCCGTTGGTGATAGTATGTAGTCAGGGGATGGATGAAGCGGAGAGCCCCGTTTGGAGTGAGGCTGCAAAGGGCATTCCAGGGGAAGTGTTCTGCTGTTCCAATACTCGTGCTGCGCACGCTTTGTGGTTGGAGTGAGAAACAGGTTCCTTGGTGTTTTCTGCGAAACGCTTTAGCAGCCCGTTGGTGCTAGTATGGAGTCAGGGGATGGATGAAGCGGAGAGCCCCGTTTGGAGTGAGGCTGCAAAGGGCATGCCAAGGGAAGTGTTCTGCTGTGCCAAGACTCATTCTGCGCACGCTTTGTGGTTGGAGTGAGAAACAGGTTCCTTGGTGTTTTCTGCGAAACGCTTTAGCAGCCCGTTGGTGCTAGTATGGAGTCAGGGGATGGATGAAGCGGAGAGCCCCGTTTGGAGTGAGGCTGCAAAGGGCATGCCAAGGGAAGTGTTCTGCTGTGCCAAGACTCGTGCTGCGCACGCTTTGTGGTTGGAGTGAGAAACAGGTTCCTTGGTGTTTTCTGCGAAACGCTTTAGCAGCCCGTTGGTGCTAGTATGGAGTTAGGGGATGGATGAAGCGGAGAGCCCCGTTTGGAGTGGGGCTGCAAAGGGCATGCCAAAGGAAGTGTTCTGCTGTGCCAAGATTTATGCTGAGCACGTTTTGTGGTTGGAGTGAGAAACAGGTTCCTTGGTGTTTTCTGCGACACGCTTTAGCAGCCCGTTGGTGCTAGTATGGAGTCAGGGGATGGATGAAGCGGAGAGCCCCGTTTGGAGTGAGGCTGCAAAGGGCATGCCAAGGGAAGTGTTCTGCTGTGCCAAGACTCGTGCTGCGCACGCTTTGTGGTTGGAGTGAGAAACAGGTTCCTTGGTGTTTTCTGCGAAACGCTTTAGCGGCCCGTTGGTGCTAGTATGGAGTCAGGGGACGGATGAAGCGGAGAGCCCCGTTTGGAGTGAGGCTGCAAAGGGCATGCCAAGGGAAGTGTTCTGCTGTGCCAAGACTCGTGCTGCGCACGCTTTGTGGTTGGAGTGAGAAACAGGTTCCTTGGTGTTTTCTGCGAAACGCTTTAGCAGTCCGTTGGTGCTAGTATGGAGTCAGGGGATGGATGAAGCGGAGAGCCCCGTTTGGAGTGAGGCTGCAAAGGGCATGCCATGGGAAGTGTTCTGCTGTGCCAAGACTCGTTCTGCGCACGCTTTGTGGTTGGAGTGAGAAACAGGTTCCTTGGTGTTTTCTGCGAAACGCTTTAGCAGCCCGTTGGTGCTAGTATGGAGTCAGGGGCTGGATGAAGCGGAGAGCCCCGTTTGGAGTGAGGCTGGAAAGGGCATGCCAAGGGAAGTGTTCTGCTGTGCCAAGACTCGTGCTGCGCACGCTTTGTGGTTGGAGTGAGAAACAGGTTCCTTGGTGTTTTCTGCGAAACGCTTTAGCAGCCCGTTGGTGCTAGTATGGAGTTAGGGGATGGATGAAGCGGAGAGCCCCGTTTGGAGTGGGGCTGCAAAGGGCATGCCAAAGGAAGTGTTCTGCTGTGCCAAGATTTATGCTGAGCACGTTTTGTGGTTGGAGTGAGAAACAGGTTCCTTGGTGTTTTCTGCGAACCGCTTTAGCAGCCCATTGTTGCTAGTATGGAGTCAGGGGATGGATGAAGCGGAGAGCCCCGTTTGGAGTGAGGCTGCAAAGGGCATGCCAGGGGAAGTGTTCTGCTGTGCCAAGATTCATGCTGCGCACGCTTTGTGGTTGGAGTGAGAAACAGGTTCCTTGGTGTTTTCTGCGAAACGCTTTAGCAGCCCGTTGGTGCTAGTATGGAGTCAGGGGATGGATGAAGCGGAGAGCCCCGTTTGGAGTGAGGCTGCAAAGGGCATGCCAAGGGAAGTGTTCTGCTGTGCCAAGACTCGTGCTGCGCACGCTTTGTGGTTGGAGTGAGAAACAGGTTCCTTGGTGTTTTCTGCGAAACGCTTTAGCAGCCCGTTGGTGCTAGTATGAAGTTAGGGGATGGATGAAGCGGAGAGCCCCGTTTGGAGTGGGGCTGCAAAGGGCATGCCAAGGGAAGTGTTCTGGTGTGCCAAGATTCATGCTGCGCACGCTTTGTGGTTGGAGTGAGAAACAGGTTCCTTGGTGTTTTCTGCGAAACGCTTTAGCAGCCCATTGGTGCTAGTATGGAGTCAGGGGCTGGATGAAGCGGAGAGCCCCGTTTGTAGTGAGGCTGCAAAGGGCATGCCAAGGGAAGTGTTCTGCTGTGCCAAGACTCGTGCTGCGCACGCTTTGTGGTTGAAGTGAGAAACAGGTTCGTTGGTGTTTTCTGCGAAACGCTTTAGCAGCCCGTTGGTGCTAGTATGGAGTCAGGGGATGGATGAAGCGGAGAGCCCCGTTTGGAGTGAGGCTGCAAAGGGCATGCCAAGGGAAGTGTTCTTCTGTGCCAAGACTCGTGCTGCGCACGCTTTGTGGTTGGAGTGAGAAACAGGTTCCTTGGTGTTTTCTGCGAAACGCTTTAGCAGCCCGTTGGTGCTAGTATGGAGTTAGGGGATGGATGAAGCGGAGAGCCCCGTTTGGAGTGGGGCTGCAAAGGGCATGCCAAAGGAAGTGTTCTGCTGTGCCAAGATTTATGCTGAGCACGTTTTGTGGTTGGAGTGAGAAACAGGTTCCTTGGTGTTTTCTGCTAAACGCTTTAGCAGCCCGTTGGTGCTAGTATGATTTTAGGGGATGGATGAAGCGGAGAGCCCCGTTTGGAGTGAGGCTGCAAAGGGCATGCCAGGGGAAGCGTTCTGCTCTGCCCAGATTAATGCTGCGCACGCTTTGTGGTTGGAGTGAGAAACAGGTTCCTTGGTGTTTTCTGCGAAACGCTTTAGCAGCCCGTTGGTGCTAGTATGGAGTCAGGGGATGGATGAAGCGGAGAGCCCCGTTTGGAGTGAGGCTGCAAAGGGCATGCCAAGGGAAGTGTTCTGCTGTGCCAAGACTCGTGCTGCGCACGCTTTGTGGTTGGAGTGAGAAACAGGTTCCTTGGTGTTTTCTGCGAAACGCTTTAGCAGCCCGTTGGTGCTAGTATGGAGTCAGGGGATGGATGAAGCGGAGAGCCCCGTTTGGAGTGAGGCTGCAAAGGGCATGCCAAGGGAAGAGTTCTGCTGTGCCAAGATTCATGCTGCGCACGCTTTGTGGTTGGAGTGAGAAACAGGTTCCTTGGTGTTTTCTGCGAAACGCTTTAGCAGCCCGTTGGTGCTAGTATGGAGTCAGGGGATGGATGAAGCGGAGAGCCCCGTTTGGAGTGGGGCTGCAAAGGGCATGCCAATGGAAGTGTTCTGCTGTGCCAAGACTCGTGCTGCGCACGCTTTGTGGTTGGAGTGAGAAACGGGATCCTTGGTGTTTTCTGCGAAACGCTTTAGCAGCCCGTTGGTGCTAGTATGGAGTCAGGGGATGGATGAAGCGGAGAGCCCCGTTTGTAGTGGGGCTGCAAAGGGCATGCCAATGGAAGTGTTCTGCTGTGCCAAGACTCGTGCTGCGCACGCTTTGTGGTTGGAGTGAGAAACGGGATCCTTGGTGTTTTCTGCGAAACAATTAGCAGCCCGTTGGTGCTAGTATGGAGTCAGGGGATGGATGAAGCGGAGAGCCCCGTTTGGAGTGAGGCTGCAAAGGGCATGCCAGGGGAAGTGTTCTGCTGTGCCAAGATTTATGCTGCGCACGCTTTGTGGGTGGAGTGAGAAACAGGTTCCTTGGTGTTTTCTGCGAAACGCTTTAGCAGCCCGTTGGTGATAGTATGGAGTCAGGGGATGGATGAAGCGGAGAGCCCCGTTTGGAGTGAGGCTGCAAAGGGCATGCCAGGGGAAGTGTTCTGCTGTGCCAAGATTTATGCTGCGCACGCTTTGTGGGTGGAGTGAGAAACAGGTTCCTTGGTGTTTTCTGCGAAACGCTTTAGCAGCCCGTTGGTGCTAGTATGGAGTCAGGGGATGGATGAAGCGGAGAGCCCCGTTTGGAGTGAGGCTGCAAAGGGCATGCCAAGGGAAGAGTTCTGCTGTGCCAAGAGTCATGCTGCGCACGCTTTGTGGTTGGAGTGAGAAACAGGTTCCTTGGTGTTTTCTGCGAAACGCTTTAGCAGCCCGTTGGTGCTAGTATGGAGTCAGGGGATGGATGAAGCGGAGAGCCCCGTTTGGAGTGGGGCTGCAAAGGGCATGCCAATGGAAGTGTTCTGCTGTGCCAAGACTCGTGCTGCGCACGCTTTGTGGTTGGAGTGAGAAACGGGATCCTTGGTGTTTTCTGCGAAACGCTTTAGCAGCCCGTTGGTGCTAGTATGGAGTCAGGGGATGGATGAAGCGGAGAGCCCCGTTTGTAGTGGGGCTGCAAAGGGCATGCCAAGGGAAGTGTTCTGCTGTGCCAAGACTCGTGCTGCGCACGCTTTGTGGTTGGAGTGAGAAACGGGATCCTTGGTGTTTTCTGCGAAACAATTAGCAGCCCGTTGGTGCTAGTATGGAGTCAGGGGATGGATGAAGCGGAGAGCCCCGTTTGGAGTGAGGCTGCAAAGGGCATGCCAGGGGAAGTGTTCTGCTGTGCCAAGATTTATGCTGCGCACGCTTTGTGGGTGGAGTGAGAAACAGGTTCCTTGGTGTTTTCTGCGAAACGCTTTAGCAGCCCGTTGGTGATAGTATGGAGTCAGGGGATGGATGAAGCGGAGAGCCCCGTTTGGAGTGAGGCTGCAAAGGGCATTCCAGGGGAAGTGTTCTGCTGTTCCAATACTCGTGCTGCGCACGCTTTGTGGTTGGAGTGAGAAACAGGTTCCTTGGTGTTTTCTGCGAAACGCTTTAGCAGCCCGTTGGTGCTAGTATGGAGTCAGGGGATGGATGAAGCGGAGAGCCCCGTTTGGAGTGAGGCTGCAAAGGGCATGCCAAGGGAAGTGTTCTGCTGTGCCAAGACTCATTCTGCGCACGCTTTGTGGTTGGAGTGAGAAACAGGTTCCTTGGTGTTTTCTGCGAAACGCTTTAGCAGCCCGTTGGTGCTAGTATGGAGTCAGGGGATGGATGAAGCGGAGAGCCCCGTTTGGAGTGAGGCTGCAAAGGGCATGCCAAGGGAAGTGTTCTGCTGTGCCAAGACTCGTGCTGCGCACGCTTTGTGGTTGGAGTGAGAAACAGGTTCCTTGGTGTTTTCTGCGAAACGCTTTAGCAGCCCGTTGGTGCTAGTATGGAGTTAGGGGATGGATGAAGCGGAGAGCCCCGTTTGGAGTGGGGCTGCAAAGGGCATGCCAAAGGAAGTGTTCTGCTGTGCCAAGATTTATGCTGAGCACGTTTTGTGGTTGGAGTGAGAAACAGGTTCCTTGGTGTTTTCTGCGACACGCTTTAGCAGCCCGTTGGTGCTAGTATGGAGTCAGGGGCTGGATGAAGCGGAGAGCCCCGTTTGGAGTGAGGCTGCAAAGGGCATGCCAAGGGAAGTGTTCTGCTGTGCCAAGACTCGTGCTGCGCACGCTTTGTGGTTGGAGTGAGAAACAGGTTCCTTGGTGTTTTCTGCGAAACGCTTTAGCGGCCCGTTGGTGCTAGTATGGAGTCAGGGGACGGATGAAGCGGAGAGCCCCGTTTGGAGTGAGGCTGCAAAGGGCATGCCAAGGGAAGTGTTCTGCTGTGCCAAGACTCGTGCTGCGCACGCTTTGTGGTTGGAGTGAGAAACAGGTTCGTTGGTGTTTTCTGCGAAACGCTTTAGCAGTCCGTTGGTGCTAGTATGGAGTCAGGGGATGGATGAAGCGGAGAGCCCCGTTTGGAGTGAGGCTGCAAAGGGCATGCCAAGGGAAGTGTTCTGCTGTGCCAAGACTCGTTCTGCGCACGCTTTGTGGTTGGAGTGAGAAACAGGTTCGTTGGTGTTTTCTGCGAAACGCTTTAGCAGCCCGTTGGTGCTAGTATGGAGTCAGGGGCTGGGTGAAGCGGAGAGCCCCGTTTGGAGTGAGGCTGGAAAGGGCATGCCAAGGGAAGTGTTCTGCTGTGCCAAGACTCGTGCTGCGCACGCTTTGTGGTTGGAGTGAGAAACAGGTTCCTTGGTGTTTTCTGCGAAACGCTTTAGCAGCCCGTTGGTGCTAGTATGAAGTTAGGGGATGGATGAAGCGGAGAGCCCCGTTTGGAGTGGGGCTGCAAAGGGCATGCCAAGGGAAGTGTTCTGGTGTGCCAAGATTCATGCTGCGCACGCTTTGTGGTTGGAGTGAGAAACAGGTTCCTTGGTGTTTTCTGCGAAACGCTTTAGCAGCCCATTGGTGCTAGTATGGAGTCAGGGGCTGGATGAAGCGGAGAGCCCCGTTTGTAGTGAGGCTGCAAAGGGCATGCCAAGGGAAGTGTTCTGCTGTGCCAAGACTCGTGCTGCGCACGCTTTGTGGTTGAAGTGAGAAACAGGTTCGTTGGTGTTTTCTGCGAAACGCTTTAGCAGCCCGTTGGTGCTAGTATGGAGTCAGGGGATGGATGAAGCGGAGAGCCCCGTTTGGAGTGAGGCTGCAAAGGGCATGCCAAGGGAAGTGTTCTTCTGTGCCAAGACTCGTGCTGCGCACGCTTTGTGGTTGGAGTGAGAAACAGGTTCCTTGGTGTTTTCTGCGAAACGCTTTAGCAGCCCGTTGGTGCTAGTATGGAGTTAGGGGATGGATGAAGCGGAGAGCCCCGTTTGGAGTGGGGCTGCAAAGGGCATGCCAAAGGAAGTGTTCTGCTGTGCCAAGATTTATGCTGAGCACGTTTTGTGGTTGGAGTGAGAAACAGGTTCCTTGGTGTTTTCTGCGAAACGCTTTAGCAGCCCGTTGGTGCTAGTATGATTTTAGGGGATGGATGAAGCGGAGAGCCCCGTTTGGAGTGAGGCTGCAAAGGGCATGCCAGGGGAAGCGTTCTGCTCTGCCCAGATTAATGCTGCGCACGCTTTGTGGTTGGAGTGAGAAACAGGTTCCTTGGTGTTTTCTGCGAAACGCTTTAGCAGCCCGTTGGTGCTAGTATGGAGTCAGGGGATGGATGAAGCGGAGAGCCCCGTTTGGAGTGAGGCTGCAAAGGGCATGCCAAGGGAAGTGTTCTGCTGTGCCAAGACTCGTGCTGCGCACGCTTTGTGGTTGGAGTGAGAAACAGGTTCCTTGGTGTTTTCTGCGAAACGCTTTAGCAGCCCGTTGGTGCTAGTATGGAGTCAGGGGATGGATGAAGCGGAGAGCCCCGTTTGGAGTGAGGCTGCAAAGGGCATGCCAAGGGAAGAGTTCTGCTGTGCCAAGATTCATGCTGCGCACGCTTTGTGGTTGGAGTGAGAAACAGGTTCCTTGGTGTTTTCTGCGAAACGCTTTAGCAGCCCGTTGGTGCTAGTATGGAGTCAGGGGATGGATGAAGCGGAGAGCCCCGTTTGGAGTGGGGCTGCAAAGGGCATGCCAATGGAAGTGTTCTGCTGTGCCAAGACTCGTGCTGCGCACGCTTTGTGGTTGGAGTGAGAAACGGGATCCTTGGTGTTTTCTGCGAAACGCTTTAGCAGCCCGTTGGTGCTAGTATGGAGTCAGGGGATGGATGAAGCGGAGAGCCCCGTTTGTAGTGGGGCTGCAAAGGGCATGCCAATGGAAGTGTTCTGCTGTGCCAAGACTCGTGCTGCGCACGCTTTGTGGTTGGAGTGAGAAACGGGATCCTTGGTGTTTTCTGCGAAACAATTAGCAGCCCGTTGGTGCTAGTATGGAGTCAGGGGATGGATGAAGCGGAGAGCCCCGTTTGGAGTGAGGCTGCAAAGGGCATGCCAGGGGAAGTGTTCTGCTGTGCCAAGATTTATGCTGCGCACGCTTTGTGGGTGGAGTGAGAAACAGGTTCCTTGGTGTTTTCTGCGAAACGCTTTAGCAGCCCGTTGGTGATAGTATGGAGTCAGGGGATGGATGAAGCGGAGAGCCCCGTTTGGAGTGAGGCTGTAAAGGGCATGCCAGGGGAAGTGTTCTGCTGTGCCAAGATTTATGCTGCGCACGCTTTGTGGGTGGAGTGAGAAACAGGTTCCTTGGTGTTTTCTGCGAAACGCTTTAGCAGCCCGTTGGTGCTAGTATGGAGTCAGGGGATGGATGAAGCGGAGAGCCCCGTTTGGAGTGAGGCTGCAAAGGGCATGCCAAGGGAAGAGTTCTGCTGTGCCAAGAGTCATGCTGCGCACGCTTTGTGGTTGGAGTGAGAAACAGGTTCCTTGGTGTTTTCTGCGAAACGCTTTAGCAGCCCGTTGGTGCTAGTATGGAGTCAGGGGATGGATGAAGCGGAGAGCCCCGTTTGGAGTGGGGCTGCAAAGGGCATGCCAATGGAAGTGTTCTGCTGTGCCAAGACTCGTGCTGCGCACGCTTTGTGGTTGGAGTGAGAAACGGGATCCTTGGTGTTTTCTGCGAAACGCTTTAGCAGCCCGTTGGTGCTAGTATGGAGTCAGGGGATGGATGAAGCGGAGAGCCCCGTTTGTAGTGGGGCTGCAAAGGGCATGCCAAGGGAAGTGTTCTGCTGTGCCAAGACTCGTGCTGCGCACGCTTTGTGGTTGGAGTGAGAAACGGGATCCTTGGTGTTTTCTGCGAAACAATTAGCAGCCCGTTGGTGCTAGTATGGAGTCAGGGGATGGATGAAGCGGAGAGCCCCGTTTGGAGTGAGGCTGCAAAGGGCATGCCAGGGGAAGTGTTCTGCTGTGCCAAGATTTATGCTGCGCACGCTTTGTGGGTGGAGTGAGAAACAGGTTCCTTGGTGTTTTCTGCGAAACGCTTTAGCAGCCCGTTGGTGATAGTATGGAGTCAGGGGATGGATGAAGCGGAGAGCCCCGTTTGGAGTGAGGCTGCAAAGGGCATTCCAGGGGAAGTGTTCTGCTGTTCCAATACTCGTGCTGCGCACGCTTTGTGGTTGGAGTGAGAAACAGGTTCCTTGGTGTTTTCTGCGAAACGCTTTAGCAGCCCGTTGGTGCTAGTATGGAGTCAGGGGATGGATGAAGCGGAGAGCCCCGTTTGGAGTGAGGCTGCAAAGGGCATGCCAAGGGAAGTGTTCTGCTGTGCCAAGACTCATTCTGCGCACGCTTTGTGGTTGGAGTGAGAAACAGGTTCCTTGGTGTTTTCTGCGAAACGCTTTAGCAGCCCGTTGGTGCTAGTATGGAGTCAGGGGATGGATGAAGCGGAGAGCCCCGTTTGGAGTGAGGCTGCAAAGGGCATGCCAAGGGAAGTGTTCTGCTGTGCCAAGACTCGTGCTGCGCACGCTTTGTGGTTGGAGTGAGAAACAGGTTCCTTGGTGTTTTCTGCGAAACGCTTTAGCAGCCCGTTGGTGCTAGTATGGAGTTAGGGGATGGATGAAGCGGAGAGCCCCGTTTGGAGTGGGGCTGCAAAGGGCATGCCAAAGGAAGTGTTCTGCTGTGCCAAGATTTATGCTGAGCACGTTTTGTGGTTGGAGTGAGAAACAGGTTCCTTGGTGTTTTCTGCGACACGCTTTAGCAGCCCGTTGGTGCTAGTATGGAGTCAGGGGCTGGATGAAGCGGAGAGCCCCGTTTGGAGTGAGGCTGCAAAGGGCATGCCAAGGGAAGTGTTCTGCTGTGCCAAGACTCGTGCTGCGCACGCTTTGTGGTTGGAGTGAGAAACAGGTTCCTTGGTGTTTTCTGCGAAACGCTTTAGCGGCCCGTTGGTGCTAGTATGGAGTCAGGGGACGGATGAAGCGGAGAGCCCCGTTTGGAGTGAGGCTGCAAAGGGCATGCCAAGGGAAGTGTTCTGCTGTGCCAAGACTCGTGCTGCGCACGCTTTGTGGTTGGAGTGAGAAACAGGTTCGTTGGTGTTTTCTGCGAAACGCTTTAGCAGTCCGTTGGTGCTAGTATGGAGTCAGGGGATGGATGAAGCGGAGAGCCCCGTTTGGAGTGAGGCTGCAAAGGGCATGCCAAGGGAAGTGTTCTGCTGTGCCAAGACTCGTTCTGCGCACGCTTTGTGGTTGGAGTGAGAAACAGGTTCGTTGGTGTTTTCTGCGAAACGCTTTAGCAGCCCGTTGGTGCTAGTATGGAGTCAGGGGCTGGGTGAAGCGGAGAGCCCCGTTTGGAGTGAGGCTGGAAAGGGCATGCCAAGGGAAGTGTTCTGCTGTGCCAAGACTCGTGCTGCGCACGCTTTGTGGTTGGAGTGAGAAACAGGTTCCTTGGTGTTTTCTGCGAAACGCTTTAGCAGCCCGTTGGTGCTAGTATGGAGTTAGGGGATGGATGAAGCGGAGAGCCCCGTTTGGAGTGGGGCTGCAAAGGGCATGCCAAAGGAAGTGTTCTGCTGTGCCAAGATTTATGCTGAGCACGTTTTGTGGTTGGAGTGAGAAACAGGTTCCTTGGTGTTTTCTGCGAACCGCTTTAGCAGCCCATTGTTGCTAGTATGGAGTCAGGGGATGGATGAAGCGGAGAGCCCCGTTTGGAGTGAGGCTGCAAAGGGCATGCCAAGGGAAGTGTTCTGCTGTGCCAAGACTCGTGCTGCGCACGCTTTGTGCTTGGCGTGAGAAACAGGTTCGTTGGTGTTTTCTGCGAAACGCTTTAGCAGCCCGTTGGTGCTAGTATGGAGTCAGGGGATGAATGAAGCGGAGAGCCCCATTTGGAGTGAGGCTGCAAAGGGCATGCCATGGGAAGTGTTCTGCTGTGCCAAGATTTATGCTGCGCACGCTTTGTGGGTGGAGTGAGAAACAGGTTCCTTGGTGTTTTCTGCGAAACGCTTTAGCAGCCCATTGGTGCTAGTATGGAGTCAGGGGATGGATGAAGCGGAGAGCCCCGTTTGGAGTGAGGCTGCAAAGGGCATGCCAAGGGAAGTGTTCTGCTGTGCCAAGATTCATGCTGCGCACGCTTTGTCGGTGGAGTGAGAAACAGGATCCTTGGTGTTTTCTGCGAAACGCTTTAGCAGCCCGTTGGTGCTAGTATGGAGTCAGGGGATGGATGAAGCGGAGAGCCCCGTTTGGAGTGAGTCTGCAAAGGGCATGCCAAGGGAAGTGTTCTGCTGTGCCAAGATTCATGCTGCGCACGCTTTGTGGTTGGAGTGAGAAACAGGTTCCTTGGTGTTTTCTGCGAAACGCTTTAGCAGCCCCTTGGTGCTAGTATGGAGTCAGGGGATGGATGAAGCGGAGAGCCCCGTTTGGACTGAGGCTGCAAAGGGCATGCCAAGGGAAGTGTTCTGCTATGCCAAGTCTCGTGCTGCGCACGCTTTGTGGTTGGAGTGAGAAACAGGTTCCTTGGTGTTTTCTGCGAAACGCTTTAGCAGCCCGTTGGTGCTAGTATGGAGTCAGGGGATGGATGAAGTGGAGAGCCCCGTTTGGAGTGAGGCTGCAAAGGGCAAGCCAGGGGAAGTGTTCTGCTGTGCCAAGATTCATGCTGCGCACGCTTTGTGGGTGGAGTGAGAAACAGGTTCCTTGGTGTTTTCTGCGAAACGCTTTAGCAGCCCGTTGGTGCTAGTATGGAGTCAGGGGATGGATGAAGCGGAGAGCCCCGTTTGTAGTGGGGCTGCAAAGGGCATGCCAGGGGAAGTGTTCTGCTGTGCCAAGATTCATGCTGCGCACGCTTTGTGGTTGGAGTGAGAAACAGGTTCCTTGGTGTTTTCTGCGAAACGCTTTAGCAGCCCGTTGGTGCTAGTATGGAGTCAGGGGATGGATGAAGCGGAGAGCCCCGTTTGGAGTGAGGCTGCAAAGGGCATGCCAAGGGAAGTGTTCTGCTGTGCCAAGACTCGTGCTGCGCACGCTTTGTGGTTGGAGTGAGAAACAGGTTCCTTGGTGTTTTCTGCGAAACGCTTTAGCAGCCCGTTGGTGCTAGTATGAAGTTAGGGGATGGATGAAGCGGAGAGCCCCGTTTGGAGTGGGGCTGCAAAGGGCATGCCAAAGGAAGTGTTCTGGTGTGCCAAGATTCATGCTGCGCACGCTTTGTGGTTGGAGTGAGAAACAGGTTCCTTGGTGTTTTCTGCGAAACGCTTTAGCAGCCCGTTGGTGCTAGTATGGAGTCAGGGGATGGATGAAGCGGAGAGCCCCGTTTGGAGTGAGGCTGCAAAGGGCATGCCAAGGGAAGTGTTCTTCTGTGCCAAGACTCGTGCTGCGCACGCTTTGTGGTTGGAGTGAGAAACAGGTTCCTTGGTGTTTTCTGCGAAACGCTTTAGCAGCCCGTTGGTGCTAGTATGGAGTCAGGGGCTGGATGAAGCGGAGAGCCCCGTTTGGAGTGAGGCTGCAAAGGGCATGCCAAAGGAAGTGTTCTGCTGTGCCAAGATTTATGCTGAGCACGTTTTGTGGTTGGAGTGAGAAACAGGTTCCTTGGTGTTTTCTGCGAAACGCTTTAGCAGCCCGTTGGTGCTAGTATGAAGTTAGGGGATGGATGAAGCGGAGAGCCCCGTTTGGAGTGAGGCTGCAAAGGGCATGCCAGGGGAAGCGTTCTGCTCTTCCCAGATTAATGCTGCGCACGCTTTGTGGGTGGAGTGAGAAACAGGTTCCTCGTGTTTTCTGCGAAACGCTTTAGCAGCCCGTTGGTGCTAGTATGGAGTCAGGGGATGGATGAAGCGGGGAGCCCCGTTTGGAGTGAGGCTGCAAAGGGCATGCCAAGGGAAGTGTTCTGCTGTGCCAAGATTCATGCTGCGCACGCTTTGTGGTTGGAGTGAGAAACAGGTTCCTTGGTGTTTTCTGCGAAATGCTTTAGCAGCCCGTTGGTGCTAGTATGGAGTCAGGGGATGGATGAAGCGGAGAGCCCCGTTTGGAGTGAGGCTGCAAAGGGCATGCCAAGGGAAGTGTTCTGCTGTGCCAAGATTCATGCTGCGCACGCTTTGTGGTTGGAGTGAGAAACAGGTTCCTTGGTGTTTTCTGCGAAACGCTTTAGCAGCCCGTTGGTGCTAGTATGGAGTCAGGGGATGGATGAAGCGGAGAGCCCCGTTTGGAGTGAGGCTGCAAAGGGCATGCCAAGGGAAGTGTTCTACTGTGCCAAGATTCATGCTGCGCACGCTTTGTGGGTGGAGTGAGAAACAGGTTCCTCGGTGTTTTCTGCGAAACGCTTTAGCAGCCCGTTGGTGCTAGTATGGAGTCAGGGGATGGATGAAGCGGAGAGCCCCGTTTGGAGTGAGGCTGCAAAGGGCATGCCAAGGGAAGTGTTCTCCTGTGCCAAGATTCATGCTGCGCACGCTTTGTGGTTGGAGTGAGAAACAGGTTCCTTGGTGTTTTCTGCGAAACGCTTTAGCAGCCCGTTGGTGCTAGTATGGAGTCAGGGGATGGATGAAGCGGAGAGCCCCGTTTGGAGTGAGGCTGCAAAGGGCATGCCAAGGGAAGTGTTCTTCTGTGCCAAGACTCGTGCTGCGCACGCTTTGTGGTTGGAGTGAGAAACAGGTTCGTTGGTGTTTTCTGCGAAACGCTTTAGCAGCCCGTTGGTGCTAGTATGGAGTCAGGGGCTGGATGAAGCGGAGAGCCCCGTTTGGAGTGGGGCTGCAAAGGGCATGCCAAAGGAAGTGTTCTGCTGTGCCAAGATTTATGCTGAGCACGTTTTGTGGTTGGAGTGAGAAACAGGTTCCTTGGTGTTTTCTGCGAAACGCTTTAGCAGCCCGTTGGTGCTAGTATGAAGTTAGGGGATGGATGAAGCGGAGAGCCCCGTTTGGAGTGAGGCTGCAAAGGGCATGCCAGGGGAAGCGTTCTGCTCTGCCCAGATTAATGCTGCGCACGCTTTGTGGGTGGAGTGAGAAACAGGTTCCTCGTGTTTTCTGCGAAACGCTTTAGCAGCCCGTTGGTGCTAGTATGGCGTCAGGGGATGGATGAAGCGGGGAGCCCCGTTTGGAGTGAGGCTGCAAAGGGCATGCCAAGGGAAGTGTTCTGCTGTGCCAAGATTCATGCTGCGCACGCTTTGTGGTTGGAGTGAGAAACAGGTTCCTTGGTGTTTTCTGCGAAATGCTTTAGCAGCCCGTTGGTGCTAGTATGGAGTCAGGGGATGGATGAAGCGGAGAGCCCCGTTTGGAGTGAGGCTGCAAAGGGCATGCCAGGGGAAGTGTTCTGCTGTGCCAAGATTCATGCTGTGCACGCTGTGTGCGTGGCGTGAGAAACAGGTTCCTTGGTGTTTTCTGCGAAACGCTTTAGCAGCCCGTTGGTGCTAGTATGGAGTCAGGGGATGGATGAAGCGGAGAGCCCCGTTTGGAGTGAGGCTGCAAAGGGCATGCCAAGGGAAGTGTTCTGCTGTGCCAAGATTCATGCTGCGCACGCTTTGTGGTTGGAGTGAGAAACAGGTTCCTTGGTGTTTTCTGCGAAACGCTTTAGCAGCCCGTTGGTGCTAGTATGGAGTCAGGGGATGGATGAAGCGGAGAGCCCCGTTTGGAGTGAGGCTGCAAAGGGCATGCCAAGGGAAGTGTTCTACTGTGCCAAGATTCATGCTGCGCACGCTTTGTGGGTGGAGTGAGAAACAGGTTCCTCGGTGTTTTCTGCGAAACGCTTTAGCAGCCCGTTGGTGCTAGTATGGAGTCAGGGGATGGATGAAGCGGAGAGCCCCGTTTGGAGTGAGGCTGCAAAAGGCATGCCAAGGGAAGTGTTCTACTGTGCCAAGATTCATGCTGCGCACGCTTTGTGGTTGGAGTGAGAAACAGGTTCCTTGGTGTTTTCTGCGAAACGCTTTAGCAGCCCGTTGGTGCTAGTATGAAGTTAGGGGATGGATGAAGCGGAGAGCCCCGTTTGGAGTGAGGCTGCAAAGGGCATGCCAGGGGAAGTGTTCTGCTCTGCCCAGATTCATGCTGCGCACGCTTTGTGGGTGGAGTGAGAAACAGGTTCCTTGGTGTTTTCTGCGAAACGCTTTAGCAGCCCGTTGGTGCTAGTATGGAGTCAGGGGATAGATGAAGCGGAGAGCCCCGTTTGGAGTGAGGTTGCAAAGGGCATGCCAGGGGAAGTGTTCTGCTGTGCCCAGATTCATGCTGCGCACGCTTTGTGGTTGGAGTGAGAAACAGGTTCCTTGGTGTTTTCTGCGAAACGCTTTAGCAGCCCGTTGGTGCTAGTATGGAGTCAGGGGATGGATGAAGCGGAGAGCCCCGTTTGGAGTGAGGCTGCAAAGGGCATGCCAAGGGAAGTGTTCTGCTGTGCCAAGATTCATGCTGGGCACGCTTTGTGCGTGGAGTGAGAAACAGGTTCCTTGGTGTTTTCTGCGAAACGCTTTAGCAGCCCGTTGGTGCTAGTATGGAGTTAGGGGATGGATGAAGCGGAGAGCCCCGTTTGGAGTGAGGCTGCAAAGGGCATGCCAAGGGAAGTGTTCTGCTGTGCCAAGATTCATGCTGCGCACGCTTTGTGGTTGGAGTGAGAAACAGGTTCCTTGGTGTTTTCTGCGAAACGCTTTAGCAGCCCGTTGGTGCTAGTATGGAGTCAGGGGATGGATGAAGCGGAGAGCCCCGTTTGGAGTGAGGCTGCAAAGGGCATGCCAAGGGAAGTGTTCTGCTGTGCCAAGACTCGTGATGCGCACGCTTTGTGGTTGGAGTGAGAAACAGGTTCCTTGGTGTTTTCTGCGAAATGCTTTAGCAGCCCGTTGGTGCTAGTATGGAGTCAGGGGATGGATGAAGCGGAGAGCCCCGTTTGGAGTGAGGCTGCAAAGGGCATGCCATGGGAAGTGTTCTGCTGTGCCAAGATTCATGCTGCGCACGCTTTGTGGTTGGAGTGAGAAACAGGTTGCTTGGTGTTTTCTGCAAAATGCTTTAGCAGCCCGTTGGTGCTAGTATGGAGTCAGGGGACGGATGAAGCGGAGAGCCCCGTTTGGAGTGAGGCTGCAAAGGGCATGCCAAGGGAAGTGTTCTGCTGTGCCAAGATTCATGCTGCGCACGCTTTGTGCGTGGAGTGAGAAACAGGTTCCTTGGTGTTTTCTGCGAAACGCTTTAGCAGCCCATTGGTCCTAGTATGGAGTTAGGGGATGGATGAAGCGGAGAGCCCCGTTTGGAGTGAGGCTGCAAAGGGCATGCCAAGGGAAGTGTTCTGCTGTGCCAAGATTCATGCTGCGCACGCTCTGTGGTTGGAGTGAGAAACAGGTTCGTTGGTGTTTTCTGCGAAACGCTTTAGCAGCCCGTTGGTGCTAGTATGAAGTTAGGGCTGGATGAAGCGGAGAGCCCCGTTTGGAGTGAGGCTGCAAAGGGCATGCCAAGGGAAGTGTTCTGCTGTGCCAAGATTCATGCTGCGCACGCTTTGTGGGTGGAGTGAGAAACAGGTTCCTTGGTGTTTTCTGCGAAACGCTTTAGCAGCCCGTTGGTGCTAGTATGGAGTCAGGGGATGGATGAAGCGGAGAGCCCCGTTTGGAGTGGGGCTGCAAAGGGCATGCCAAGGGAAGAGTTCTGCTGTGCCAAGATTCATGCTGCGCACGCTTTGTGGTTGGAGTGAGAAACAGGTTCCTTGGTGTTTTCTGCGAAACACTTTAGCAGCCTGTTGGTGCTAGTATGGAGTCAGGGGATGGATGAAGCGGAGAGTCCCGTTTGGAGTGAGGCTGCAAAGGGCATGCCAGGGGAAGTGTTCTGCTGTGCCCAGATTCATGCTGCGCACGCTTTGTGGTTGGAGTGAGAAACAGGTTCCTTGGTGTATTCTGCGAAACGCTTTAGCAGCCCATTGGTGCTAGTATGGAGTCAGGGGATGGATGAAGCGGAGAGCTCCGTTTGGAGTGAGGCTGCAAAGGGCATGCCAAGGGAAGTGTTCTGCTGTGCCAAGACTCGTGCTGTGCACGCTTTGTGGTTGGAGTGAGAAACAGGTTCCTTGGTGTTTTCTGCGAAACGCTTTAGCAGCCCATTGGTGCTAGTATGGAGTCAGGGGATGGATGAAGCGGAGAGCCCCGTTTGGAGTGAGGCTGCAAAGGGCATGCCAAGGGAAGTGTTCTCCTGTGCCAACATTCATGCTGCGCACGCTTTGTGGGTGGAGTGAGAAACAGGTTCCTCGGTGTTTTCTGCCAAACGCTTTAGCAGCCCGTTGGTGCTAGTATGGAGTCAGGGGATGGATGAAGCGGAGAGCCCCGTTTGGAGTGAGGCTGCAAAGGGCATGCCAAGGGAAGTGTTCTGCTGTGCCAAGATTCATGCTGCGCACGCTTTGTGGTTGGAGTGAGAAACAGGTTCCTTGGTGTTTTCTGCGAAACGCTTTAGCAGCCCATTGGTGCTAGTATGGAGTTAGGGGATGGATGAAGCGGAGAGCCCCGTTTGGAGTGAGGCTGCAAAAGGCATGCCAAGGGAAGTGTTCTGCTGTGCCAAGATTCATGCTGCGCACGCTTTGTGGTTGGAGTGAGAAACAGGTTCCTTGGTGTTTTCTGCGAAACGCTTTAGCAGCCCGTTGGTGCTAGTATGGAGTCAGGGGATGGATGAAGCGGAGAGCCCCGTTTGGAGTGAGGCTGCAAAGGACATGCCAGGGGAAGTGTTCTGCTCTACCCAGATTCATGCTGCGCACGCTTTGTGGGTGGAGTGAGAAACAGGTTCCTTGGTGTTTTCTGCGAAATGCTTTAGCAGCCCGTTGGTGCTAGTATGGAGTCAGGGGATGGATGAAGCGGAGAGCCCCGTTTGGAGTGGGACTGCAAAGGGCATGCCAATGTAAGTGTTCTGCTGTGCCAAGACTCGTGCTGCGCACGCTTTGTGGTTGGAGTGAGAAACGGGATCCTTGGTGTTTTCTGCGAAACAATTAGCAGCCCGTTGCTGCTAGTATGGAGTCAGGGGATTGATGAAGCGGAGAGCTCCGTTTGGAGTGAGGCTGCAAAGGGCATGCCAAGGGAAGTGTTCTGCTGTGCCAAGACTCGTGCTGCGCACGCTTTGTGGTTGGAGTGAGAAACAGGTTCCTTGGTGTATTCTGCGAAACGCTTTAGCAGCCCATTGGTGCTAGTATGGAGTCCGGGGATGGATGAAGCGGAGAGCCCCGTTTGGAGTGAGGCTGCAAAGGGCATGCCAAGGGAAGTGTTCTACTGTGCCAAGATTCATGGTGCACACGCTTTGTGGGTGGAGTGAGAAACAGGTTCCTCGGTGTTTTCTGCGAAACGCTTTAGCAGCCCGTTGGTGCTAGTATGGAGTCAGGGGATGGATGAAGCGGAGAGCCCCGTTTGGAGTGAGGCTGCAAAGGGCATGCCAAGGGAAGTGTTCTGCTGTGCCAAGATTCATGCTGCGCACGCTTTGTGGTTGGAGTGAGAAACAGGTTCCTTGGTGTTTTCTGCGAAACGCTTTAGCAGCCCATTGGTGCTAGTATGGAGTTAGGGGATGGATGAAGCGGAGAGCCCCGTTTGGAGTGAGGCTGCAAAGGGCATGCCAAGGGAAGTGTTCTGCTGTGCCAAGATTCATGCTGCGCACGCTTTGTGGTTGGAGTGAGAAACAGGTTCCTTGGTGTTTTCTGCGAAACGCTTTAGCAGCCCGTTGGTGCTAGTATGGAGTCAGAGGATGGATGAAGCGGAGAGCCCCGTTTGGAGTGAGGCTGCAAAGGGCATGCCAGGGGAAGTGTTCTGCTCTACCCAGATTCATGCTGCGCACGCTTTGTGGGTGGAGTGAGAAACAGGTTCCTTGGTGTTTTCTGCGAAACGCTTTAGCAGCCCGTTGGTGCTAGTATGGAGTCAGAGGATGGATGAAGCGGAGAGCCCCGTTTGGAGTGAGGCTGCAAAGGGCATGCCAATGGAAGTGTTCTGCTGTGCCAAGACTCGTGCTGCGCACGCTTTGTGGTTGGAGTGAGAAACAGGTTCCTTGGTGTTTTCTGCGAAACGCTTTAGCAGCCCATTGGTGCTAGTATGGAGTCAGGGGATGGCTGAAGCAGAGAGCCCCGTTTGGAGTGAGGCTGCAAAGGGCATGCCAAGGGAAGTGTTCTGCTGTGCCAAGATTCATGCTGCGCACGCTTTGTGGTTGGAGTGAGAAACAGGTTCCTTGGTGTTTTCTGCGAAATGCTTTAGCAGCCCGTTGGTGCTAGTATGGAGTCAGGGGATGGATGAAGCGGAGAGCCCCGTTTGGAGTGGGGCTGCAAAGGGCATGCCAATGTAAGTGTTCTGCTGTGCCAAGACTCGTGCTGCGCACGCTTTGTGGTTGGATTGAGAAACGGGATCCTTGGTGTTTTCTGCGAAACAATTAGCAGCCCGTTGCTGCTAGTATGGAGTCAGGGGATGGATGAAGCGGAGAGCTCCGTTTGGAGTGAGGCTGCAAAGGGCATGCCAAGGGAAGTGTTCTGCTGTGCCAAGACTCGTGCTGCGCACGCTTTGTGGTTGGAGTGAGAAACAGGTTCCTTGGTGTATTCTGCGAAACGCTTTAGCAGCCCATTGGTGCTAGTATGGAGTCCGGGGATGGATGAAGCGGAGAGCCCCGTTTGGAGTGAGGCTGCAAAGGGCATGCCAAGGGAAGTGTTCTACTGTGCCAAGATTCATGGTGCGCACGCTTTGTGGGTGGAGTGAGAAACAGGTTCCTTGGTGTTTTCTGCGAAACGCTTTAGCAGCCCGTTGGTGCTAGTGTGGAGTCAGGGGATGGATGAAGCGGAGAGCCCCGTTTGGAGTGAGGCTGCAAAGGGCATGCCAAGGGAAGTGTTCTGCTGTGCCAAGATTCATGCTGCGCACGCTTTGTGGTTGGAGTGAGAAACAGGTTCCTTGGTGTTTTCTGCGAAACGCTTTAGCAGCCCATTGGTGCTAGTATGGAGTCAGGGGATGGATGAAGCGGAGAGCCCCGTTTGGAGTGAGGCTGCAAAGGGCATGCCAAGGGAAGTGTTCTGCTGTGCCAAGATTCATGCTGCGCACGCTTTGTGGTTGGAGTGAGAAACAGGTTCCTTGGTGTTTTCTGCGAAACGCTTTAGCAGCCCGTTGGTGCTAGTATGGAGTCAGAGGATGGATGAAGCGGAGAGCCCCGTTTGGAGTGAGGCTGCAAAGGGCATGCCAAGGGAAGTGTTCTGCTGTGCCAAGATTCATGCTGCGCACGCTTTGTGGGTGGAGTGAGAAACAGGTTCCTTGGTGTTTTCTGCAAAACGCTTTAGCAGCCCGTTGGTGCTAGTATGGAGTCAGGGGATGGATGAAGCGGAGAGCCCCGTTTGGAGTGAGGCTGCAAAGGGCATGCCAAGGGAAGTGTTCTGCTGTGCCAAGATTCATGCTGCGCACGCTTTGTGGTTGGAGTGAGAAACAGGTTCCTTGGTGTTTTCTGCGAAACGCTTTAGCAGCCCGTTGGTGCTAGTATGGAGTCAGGGGATGGATGAAGCGGAGAGCCCCGTTTGGAGTGAGGCTGCAAAGGGCATGCCAGGGGAAGTGTTCTGCTCTACCCAGATTCATGCTGCGCACGCTTTGTGGTTGGAGTGAGAAACAGGTTCGTTGGTGTTTTCTGCGAAACGCTTTAGCAGCCCGTTGGTGCTAGTATGGAGTCAGAGGATGGATGAAGCGGAGAGCCCCGTTTGGAGTGAGGCTGCAAAGGGCATGCCAAGGGAAGTGTTCTGCTGTGCCAAGACTCGTGCTGCGCACGCTTTGTGGTTGGAGTGAGAAACAGGTTCCTTGGTGTTTTCTGCGAAACGCTTTAGCAGCCCGTTGGTGCTAGTATGGAGTCAGAGGATGGATGAAGCGGAGAGCCCCGTTTGGAGTGAGGCTGCAAAGGGCATGCCAAGGGAAGTGTTCTGCTGTGCCAAGATTCATGCTGCGCACGCTTTGTGGGTGGAGTGAGAAACAGGTTCCTTGGTGTTTTCTGCGAAACGCTTTAGCAGCCCGTTGGTGCTAGTATGGAGTCAGGGGATGGATGAAGCGGAGAGCCCCGTTTGGAGTGAGGCTGCAAAGGGCATGCCAAGGGAAGTGTTCTGCTGTGCCAAGATTCATGCTGCGCACGCTTTGTGGTTGGAGTGAGAAACAGGTTCCTTGGTGTTTTCTGCGAAACGCTTTAGCAGCCCATTGGTGCTAGTATGGAGTTAGGGGATGGATGAAGCGGAGAGCCCCGTTTGGAGTGAGGCTGCAAAGGGCATGCCAAGGGAAGTGTTCTGCTCTACCCAGATTCATGCTGCGCACGCTTTGTGGGTGGAGTGAGAAACAGGTTCCTTGGTGTTTTCTGCGAAACGCTTTAGCAGCCCGTTGTTTCTAGTATGGAGTCAGAGGATGGATGAAGCGGAGAGCCCCGTTTGGAGTGAGGCTGCAAAGGGCATGCCAAGGGAAGTGTTCTGCTGTGCCAAGACTCGTGCTGCGCACGCTTTGTGGTTGGAGTGAGAAACAGGTTCCTTGGTGTTTTCTGCGAAACGCTTTAGCAGCCCATTGGTGCTAGTATGGAGTCAGGGGATGGCTGAAGCGGAGAGCCCCGTTTGGAGTGAGGCTGCAAAGGGCATGCCAAGGGAAGTGTTCTGCTGTGCCAAGATTCATGCTGCGCACGCTTTGTCGGTGGAGTGAGAAACAGGTTCCTTGGTGTTTTCTGCGAAATGCTTTAGCAGCCCGTTGGTGCTAGTATGGAGTCAGGGGATGGATGAAGCGGAGAGCCCCGTTTGGAGTGGGGCTGCAAAGGGCATGCCAATGTAAGTGTTCTGCTGTGCCAAGACTCGTGCTGCGCACGCTTTGTGGTTGGAGTGAGAAACGGGATCCTTGGTGTTTTCTGCGAAACAATTAGCAGCCCGTTGCTGCTAGTATGGAGTCAGGGGATGGATGAAGCGGAGAGCTCCGTTTGGAGTGAGGCTGCAAAGGGCATGCCAAGGGAAGTGTTCTGCTGTGCCAAGACTCGTGCTGCGCACGCTTTGTGGTTGGAGTGAGAAACAGGTTCCTTGGTGTATTCTGCGAAACGCTTTAGCAGCCCATTGGTGCTAGTATGGAGTCCGGGGATGGATGAAGCGGAGAGCCCCGTTTGGAGTGAGGCTGCAAAGGGCATGCCAAGGGAAGTGTTCTACTGTGCCAAGATTCATGGTGCGCACGCTTTGTGGGTGGAGTGAGAAACAGGTTGCTCGGTGTTTTCTGCGAAACGCTTTAGCAGCCCGTTGGTGCTAGTATGGAGTCAGGGGATGGATGAAGCGGAGAGCCCCGTTTGGAGTGAGGCTGCAAAGGGCATGCCAAGGGAAGTGTTCTGCTGTGCCAAGATTCATGCTGCGCACGCTTTGTGGTTGGAGTGAGAAACAGGTTCCTTGGTGTTTTCTGCGAAACGCTTTAGCAGCCCATTGGTGCTAGTATGGAGTTAGGGGATGGATGAAGCGGAGAGCCCCGTTTGGAGTGAGGCTGCAAAGGGCATGCCAAGGGAAGTGTTCTGCTGTGCCAAGATTCATGCTGCGCACGCTTTGTGGTTGGAGTGAGAAACAGGTTCCTTGGTGTTTTCTGCGAAACGCTTTAGCAGCCCGTTGGTGCTAGTATGGAGTCAGAGGATGGATGAAGCGGAGAGCCCCGTTTGGAGTGAGGCTGCAAAGGGCATGCCAAGGGAAGTGTTCTGCTGTGCCAAGATTCATGCTGCGCACGCTTTGTGGGTGGAGTGAGAAACAGGTTCCTTGGTGTTTTCTGCGAAACGCTTTAGCAGCCCGTTGGTGCTAGTATGGAGTCAGGGGCTGGATGAAGCGGAGAGCCCCGTTTGGAGTGAGGCTGCAAAGGGCATGCCAAGGGAAGTGTTCTGCTGTGCCAAGATTCATGCTGCGCACGCTTTGTGGTTGGAGTGAGAAACAGGTTCCTTGGTGTTTTCTGCGAAATGCCTTAGCAGCCCGTTGGTGCTAGTATGGAGTCAGGGGATGGATGAAGCGGAGAGCCCCGTTTGGAGTGGGGCTGCAAAGGGCATGCCAAGGGAAGTGTTCTGCTGTGCCAAGACTCGTGCTGCGCACGCTTTGTGGTTGGAGTGAGAAACAGGTTCCTTGGTGTTTTCTGCGAAACGCTTTAGCAGCCCATTGGTGCTAGTATGGAGTTAGGGGATGGATGAAGCGGAGAGCCCCGTTTGGAGTGAGGCTGCAAAGGGCATGCCAAGGGAAGTGTTCTGCTGTGCCAAGATTCATGCTGCGCACGCTTTGTGGTTGGAGTGAGAAACAGGTTCCTTGGTGTTTTCTGCGAAACGCTTTAGCAGCCCGTTGGTGCTAGTATGGAGTCAGGGGATGGATGAAGCGGAGAGCCCCGTTTGGAGTGAGGCTGCAAAGGGCATGCCAGGGGAAGTGTTCTGCTCTACCCAGATTCATGCTGCGCACGCTTTGTGGGTGGAGTGAGAAACAGGTTCCTTGGTGTTTTCTGCGAAACGCTTTAGCAGCCCGTTGGTGCTAGTATGGAGTCAGAGGATGGATGAAGCGGAGAGCCCCGTTTGGAGTGAGGCTGCAAAGGGCATGCCAAGGGAAGTGTTCTGCTGTGCCAAGACTCGTGCTGCGCACGCTTTGTGGTTGGAGTGAGAAACAGGTTCCTTGGTGTTTTCTGCGAAACGCTTTAGCAGCCCATTGGTGCTAGTATGGAGTCAGGGGATGGATGAAGCGGAGAGCCCCGTTTGGAGTGAGGCTGCAAAGGGCATGCCAAGGGAAGTGTTCTGCTGTGCCAAGATTCATGCTGCGCACGCTTTGTGGTTGGAGTGAGAAACAGGTTCCTTGGTGTTTTCTGCGAAATGCTTTAGCAGCCCATTGGTGCTAGTATGGAGTCAGGGGATGGATGAAGCGGAGAGCCCCGTTTGGAGTGAGGCTGCAAAGGGCATGCCAATGGAAGTGTTCTGCTGTGCCAAGACTCGTGCTGCGCACGCTTTGTGGTTGGAGTGAGAAACGGGATCCTTGGTGTTTTCTGCGAAACAATTAGCAGCCCGTTGGTGCTAGTATGGAGTCAGGGGATGGATGAAGTGGAGAGCTCCGTTTGGAGTGAGGCTGCAAAGGGCATGCCAAGGGAAGTGTTCTGCTGTGCCAAGACTCGTGCTGCGCACGCTTTGTGGTTGGAGTGAGAAACAGGTTCCTTGGTGTATTCTGCGAAACGCTTTAGCAGCCCATTGGTGCTAGTATGGAGTCAGGGGATGGATGAAGCGGAGAGCCCCGTTTGTAGTGAGGCTGCAAAGGGCATGCCAAGGGAAGTGTTCTACTGTGCCAAGATTCATGGTGCGCACGCTTTGTGGGTGGAGTGAGAAACAGGTTCCTCGGTGTTTTCTGCGAAACGCTTTAGCAGCCCGTTGGTGCTAGTATGGAGTCAGGGGATGGATGAAGCGGAGAGCCCCGTTTGGAGTGGGGCTGCAAAGGGCATGCCAAAGGAAGTGTTCTGCTGTGCCAAGACTCGTGCTGCGCACGCTTTGTGGTTGGAGTGAGAAACAGGTTCCTTGGTGTTTTCTGCGAAACGCTTTAGCAGCCCATTGGTGCTAGTATGGAGTTAGGGGATGGATGAAGCGGAGAGCCCCGTTTGGAGTGAGGCTGCAAAGGGCATGCCAAGGGAAGTGTTCTGCTGTGCCAAGATTCATGCTGCGCACGCTTTGTGGTTGGAGTGAGAAACAGGTTCCTTGGTGTTTTCTGCGAAACGCTTTAGCAGCCCGTTGGTGCTAGTATGGAGTCAGGGGATGGATGAAGCGGAGAGCCCCGTTTGGAGTGAGGCTGCAAAGGGCATGCCAGGGGAAGTGTTCTGCTCTACCCAGATTCATGCTGCGCACGCTTTGTGGGTGGAGTGAGAAACAGGTTCCTTGGTGTTTTCTGCGAAACGCTTTAGCAGCCCGTTGGTGCTAGTATGGAGTCAGAGGATGGATGAAGCGGAGAGCCCCGTTTGGAGTGAGGCTGCAAAGGGCATGCCAAGGGAAGTGTTCTGCTGTGCCAAGACTCGTGCTGCGCACGCTTTGTGGTTGGAGTGAGAAACAGGTTCCTTGGTGTTTTCTGCGAAACGCTTTAGCAGCCCATTGGTGCTAGTATGGAGTCAGGGGATGGATGAAGCGGAGAGCCCCGTTTGGAGTGAGGCTGCAAAGGGCATGCCAAGGGAAGTGTTCTGCTGTGCCAAGATTCATGCTGCGCACGCTTTGTGGTTGGAGTGAGAAACAGGTTCCTTGGTGTTTTCTGCGAAATGCTTTAGCAGCCCGTTGGTGCTAGTATGGAGTCAGGGGATGGATGAAGCGGAGAGCCCCGTTTGGAGTGGGGCTGCAAAGGGCATGCCAATGGAAGTGTTCTGCTGTGCCAAGACTCGTGCTGCGCACGCTTTGTGGTTGGAGTGAGAAACGGGATCCTTGGTGTTTTCTGCGAAACAATTAGCAGCCCGTTGGTGCTAGTATGGAGTCAGGGGATGGATGAAGTGGAGAGCTCCGTTTGGAGTGAGGCTGCAAAGGGCATGCCAAGGGAAGTGTTCTGCTGTGCCAAGACTCGTGCTGCGCACGCTTTGTGGTTGGAGTGAGAAACAGGTTCCTTGGTGTATTCTGCGAAACGCTTTAGCAGCCCATTGGTGCTAGTATGGAGTCAGGGGATGGATGAAGCGGAGAGCCCCGTTTGTAGTGAGGCTGCAAAGGGCATGCCAAGGGAAGTGTTCTACTGTGCCAAGATTCATGGTGCGCACGCTTTGTGGGTGGAGTGAGAAACAGGTTCCTCGGTGTTTTCTGCGAAACGCTTTAGCAGCCCGTTGGTGCTAGTATGGAGTCAGGGGATGGATGAAGCGGAGAGCCCCGTTTGGAGTGAGGCTGCAAAGGGCATGCCAAGGGAAGTGTTCTGCTGTGCCAAGATTCATGCTGCGCACGCTTTGTGGTTGGAGTGAGAAACAGGTTCCTTGGTGTTTTCTGCGAAACGCTTTAGCAGCCCATTGGTGCTAGTATGGAGTTAGGGGATGGATGAAGCGGAGAGCCCCATTTGGAGTGAGGCTGCAAAGGGCATGCCAAGGGAAGTGTTCTGCTGTGTCAAGATTCATGCTGCGCACGCTTTGTGGTTGGAGTGAGAAACAGGTTCCTTGGTGTTTTCTGCGAAACGCTTTAGCAGCCCGTTGGTGCTAGTATGGAGTCAGGGCATGGATGAAGCGGAGAGCCCCGTTTGGAGTGAGGCTGCAAAGGGCATGCCAGGGGAAGTGTTCTGCTCTACCCAGATTCATGCTGCGCACGCTTTGTGGGTGGAGTGAGAAACAGGTTCCTTGGTGTTTTCTGCGAAACGCTTTAGCAGCCCGTTGGTGCTAGTATGGAGTCAGAGGATGGATGAAGCGGAGAGCCCCGTTTGGAGTGAGGCTGCAAAGGGCATGCCAAGGGAAGTGTTCTGCTGTGCCAAGATTCATGCTGCGCACGCTTTGTGGGTGGAGTGAGAAACAGGTTCCTTGGTGTTTTCTGCGAAACGCTTTAGCAGCCCGTTGGTGCTAGTATGGAGTCAGGGGATGGATGAAGCGGAGAGCCCCGTTTGGAGTGAGGCTGCAAAGGGCATGCCAAGGGAAGAGTTCTGCTGTGCCAAGATTCATGCTGCGCACGCTTTGTGGGTGGAGTGAGAAACAGGTTCCTTGGTGTTTTCTGCGAAACGCTTTAGCAGCCCGTTGGTGCTAGTATGGAGTCAGGGGATGGATGAAGCGGAGAGCCCCGTTTGGAGTGAGGCTGCAAAGGGCATGCCAGGGGAAGTGTTCTGCTGTGCCCAGATTCATGCTGCGCACGCTTTGTGCGTGGAGTGAGAAACAGGTTCCTTGGTGTTTTCTGCGAAACGCTTTAGCAGCCCGTTGGTGCTAGTATGGAGTCAGGGGATGGATGAAGCGGAGAGCCCCGTTTGGAGTGAGGCTGCAAAGGGCATGCCAAGGGAAGTGTTCTGCTGTGCCAAGATTCATGCTGCGCACGCTTTGTGGTTGGAGTGAGAAACAGGTTCCTTGGTGTTTTCTGCGAAACGCTTTAGCAGCCCGTTGGTGCTAGTATGGAGTTAGGGGATGGATGAAGCGGAGAGCCCCGTTTGGAGTGAGGCTGCAAAAGGCATGCCAAGGGAAGTGTTCTGCTGTGCCAAGATTCATGCTGCGCACGCTTTGTGGTTGGAGTGAGAAACAGGTTCCTTGGTGTTTTCTGCGAAACGCTTTAGCAGCCCGTTGGTGCTAGTATGGAGTCAGGGGATGGATGAAGCGGAGAGCCCCGTTTGGAGTGAGGCTGCAAAGGGCATGCCAGGGGAAGTGTTCTGCTCTACCCAGATTCATGCTGCGCACGCTTTGTGGGTGGAGTGAGAAACAGGTTCCTTGGTGTTTTCTGCGAAACGCTTTAGCAGCCCGTTGGTGCTAGTATGGAGTCAGAGGATGGATGAAGCGGAGAGCCCCGTTTGGAGTGAGGCTGCAAAGGGCATGCCAAGGGAAGTGTTCTGCTGTGCCAAGACTCGTGCTGCGCACGCTTTGTGGTTGGAGTGAGAAACAGGTTCCTTGGTGTTTTCTGCGAAACGCTTTAGCAGCCCATTGGTGCTAGTATGGAGTCAGGGCATGGATGAAGCGGAGAGCCCCATTTGGAGTGAGGCTGCAAAGGGCATGCCAAGGGAAGTGTTCTGCTGTGCCAAGATTCATGCTGCGCACGCTTTGTGGTTGGAGTGAGAAACAGGTTCCTTGGTGTTTTCTGCGAAACGCTTTAGCAGCCCGTTGGTGCTAGTATGGAGTCAGGGGATGGATGAAGCGGAGAGCCCCGTTTGGAGTGGGGCTGCAAAGGGCATGCCAATGGAAGTGTTCTGCTGTGCCAAGACTCGTGCTGCGCACGCTTTGTGGTTGGAGTGAGAAACGGGATCCTTGGTGTTTTCTGCGAAACAATTAGCAGCCCGTTGGTGCTAGTATGGAGTCAGGGGATGGATGAAGCGGAGAGCTCCGTTTGGAGTGAGGCTGCAAAGGGCATGCCAAGGGAAGTGTTCTGCTGTGCCAAGACTCGTGCTGCGCACGCTTTGTGGTTGGAGTGAGAAACAGGTTCCTTGGTGTATTCTGCGAAACGCTTTAGCAGCCCATTGGTGCTAGTATGGAGTCAGGGGATGGATGAAGCGGAGAGCCCCGTTTGGAGTGAGGCTGCAAAGGGCATGCCAAGGGAAGTGTTCTACTGTGCCAAGATTCATGGTGCGCACGCTTTGTGGGTGGAGCGAGAAACAGGTTCCTCGGTGTTTTCTGCGAAACGCTTTAGCAGCCCGTTGGTGCTAGTATGGAGTCAGGGGATGGATGAAGCGGAGAGCCCCGTTTGGAGTGAGGCTGCAAAGGGCATGCCATGGGAAGTGTTCTGCTGTGCCAAGATTCATGCTGCGCACGCTTTGTGGTTGGAGTGAGAAACAGGTTCCTTGGTGTTTTCTGCGAAACGCTTTAGCAGCCCGTTGGTGCTAGTATGGAGTCAGGGGATGGATGAAGCGGAGAGCCCCGTTTGGAGTGAGGCTGCAAAGGGCATGCCAAGGGAAGAGTTCTGCTGTGCCAAGATTCATGCTGCGCACGCTTTGTGGGTGGAGTGAGAAACAGGTTCCTTGGTGTTTTCTGCGAAACGCTTTAGCAGCCCGTTGGTGCTAGTATGGAGTCAGGGGATGGATGAAGCGGAGAGCCCCGTTTGGAGTGAGGCTGCAAAGGGCATGCCAAGGGAAGTGTTCTACTGTGCCAAGATTCATGGTGCGCACGCTTTGTGGGTGGAGTGAGAAACAGGTTCCTCGGTGTTTTCTGCGAAACGCTTTAGCAGCCCGTTGGTGCTAGTATGGAGTCAGGGGATGGATGAAGCGGAGAGCCCCGTTTGGAGTGAGGCTGCAAAGGGCATGCCATGGGAAGTGTTCTGCTGTGCCAAGATTCATGCTGCGCACGCTTTGTGGTTGGAGTGAGAAACAGGTTCCTTGGTGTTTTCTGCGAAACGCTTTAGCAGCCCGTTGGTGCTAGTATGGAGTCAGAGGATGGATGAAGCGGAGAGCCCCGTTTGGAGTGAGGCTGCAAAGGGCATGCCAAGGGAAGTGTTCTGCTGTGCCAAGATTCATGCTGCGCACGCTTTGTGGTTGGAGTGAGAAACAGGTTCCTTGGTGTTTTCTGCGAAACGCTTTAGCAGCCCGTTGGTGCTAGTATGGAGTCAGGGGATGGATGAAGCGGAGAGCCCCGTTTGGAGTGAGGCTGCAAAGGGCATGCCAAGGGAAGTGTTCTGCTATACCCAGATTCATGCTGCGCACGCTTTGTGGGTGGAGTGAGAAACAGGTTCCTTGGTGTTTTCTGCGAAACGCTTTAGCAGCCCGTTGGTGCTAGTATGGAGTCAGAGGATGGATGAAGCGGAGAGCCCCGTTTGGAGTGAGGCTGCAAAGGGCATGCCAAGGGAAGTGTTCTGCTGTGCCAAGACTCGTGCTGCGCACGCTTTGTGGTTGGAGTGAGAAACAGGTTCCTTGGTGTTTTCTGCGAAACGCTTTAGCAGCCCATTGGTGCTAGTATGGAGTCAGGGGATGGATGAAGCGGAGAGCCCCGTTTGGAGTGGGGCTGCAAAGGGCATGCCAATGTAAGTGTTCTGCTGTGCCAAGACTCGTGCTGCGCACGCTTTGTGGTTGGAGTGAGAAACGGGATCCTTGGTTTTTTCTGCGAAACAATTAGCAGCCCGTTGGTGCTAGTATGGAGTCCGGGGATGGATGAAGCGGAGAGCCCCGTTTGGAGTGAGGCTGCAAAGGGCATGCCAAGGGAAGTGTTCTACTGTGCCAAGATTCATGGTGCGCACGCTTTGTGGGTGGAGTGAGAAACAGGTTCCTCGGTGTTTTCTGCGAAACGCTTTAGCAGCCCGTTGGTGCTAGTATGGAGTCAGGGGATGGATGAAGCGGAGAGCCCCGTTTGGAGTGAGGCTGCAAAGGGCATGCCAAGGGAAGTGTTCTGCTGTGCCAAGATTCATGCTGCGCACGCTTTGTGGTTGGAGTGAGAAACAGGTTCCTTGGTGTTTTCTGCGAAACGCTTTAGCAGCCCATTGGTGCTAGTATGGAGTTAGGGGATGGATGAAGCGGAGAGCCCCGTTTGGAGTGAGGCTGCAAAGGGCATGCCAAGGGAAGTGTTCTGCTGTGCCAAGATTCATGCTGCGCACGCTTTGTGGTTGGAGTGAGAAACAGGTTCCTTGGTGTTTTCTGCGAAACGCTTTAGCAGCCCGTTGGTGTTAGTATGGAGTCAGGGGATGGATGAAGCGGAGAGCCCCGTTTGGAGTGAGGCTGCAAAGGGCATGCCAGGGGAAGTGTTCTGCTCTACCCAGATTCATGCTGCGCACGCTTTGTGGGTGGAGTGAGAAACAGGTTCCTTGGTGTTTTCTGCGAAACGCTTTAGCAGCCCGTTGGTTCTAGTATGGAGTCAGAGGATGGATGAAGCGGAGAGCCCCATTTGGAGTGAGGCTGCAAAGGGCATGCCAAGGGAAGTGTTCTGCTGTGCCAAGATTCATGCTGCGCACGCTTTGTGGGTGGAGTGAGAAACAGGTTCCTTGGTGTTTTCTGCGAAACGCTTTAGCAGCCCGTTGGTGCTAGTATGGAGTCAGGGGATGGATGAAGCGGAGAGCCCCGTTTGGAGTGAGGCTGCAAAGGGCATGCCAAGGGAAGAGTTCTGCTGTGCCAAGATTCATGCTGCGCACGCTTTGTGGGTGGAGTGAGAAACAGGTTCCTTGGTGTTTTCTGCGAAACACTTTAGCAGCCCGTTGGTGCTAGTATGGAGTCAGGGGATGGATCAAGCGGAGAGCCCCGTTTGGAGTGAGGCTGCAAAGGGCATGCCAGGGGAAGTGTTCTGCTGTGCCCAGATTCATGCTGCGCACGCTTTGTGCGTGGAGTGAGAAACAGGTTCCTTGGTGTTTTCTGCGAAACGCTTTAGCAGCCCGTTGGTGCTAGTATGGAGTCAGGGGCTGGATGAAGCGGAGAGCCCCGTTTGGAGTGAGGCTGCAAAGGGCATGCCATGGGAAGTGTTCTGCTGTGCCAAGATTCATGCTGCGCACGCTTTGTGGTTGGAGTGAGAAACAGGTTCCTTGGTGTTTTCTGCGAAACGCTTTAGCAGCCCGTTGGTGCTAGTATGGAGTCAGGGGATGGATGAAGCGGAGAGCCCCGTTTGGAGTGGGGCTGCAAAGGGCATGCCAAGGGAAGAGTTCTGCTGTGCCAAGATTCATGCTGCGCACGCTTTGTGGGTGGAGTGAGAAACAGGTTCCTTGGTGTTTTCTGCGAAACACTTTAGCAGCCCGTTGGTGCTAGTATGGAGTCAGGGGATGGATGAAGCGGAGAGCCCCGTTTGGAGTGAGGCTGCAAAGGGCATGCCAGGGGAAGTGTTCTGCTGTGCCCAGATTCATGCTGCGCACGCTTTGTGGTTGGAGTGAGAAACAGGTTCGTTGGTGTTTTCTGCGAAACGCTTTAGCAGCCCGTTGGTGCTAGTATGGAGTCAGGGGCTGGATGAAGCGGAGAGCCCCGTTTGGAGTGAGGCTGCAAAGGGCATGCCAGGGGAAGTGTTCTGCTGTGCCAAGATTATGCTGCGCACGCTTTGTGCGTGGAGTGAGAAACAGGTTCCTTGGTGTTTTCTGCGAAACGCTTTAGCAGCCCGTTGGTGCTAGTATGGAGTCAGGGGATGAATGAAGCGGAGAGCCCCGTTTGGAGTGGGGCTGCAAAGGGCATGCCAAGGGAAGAGTTCTGCTGTGCCAAGATTCATGCTGCGCCCGCTTTGTGGTTGGAGTGAGAAACAGGTTCCTTGGTGTTTTCTGCGAAACGCTTTAGCAGCCCATTGGTGCTAGTATGGAGTCAGGGGATGGATGAAGCGGAGAGCCCCGTTTGGAGTGGGGCTGCAAAGGGCATGCCAATGTAAGTGTTCTGCTGTGCCAAGACTCGTGCTGCGCACGCTTTGTGGTTGGAGTGAGAAACGGGATCCTTGGTTTTTTCTGCGAAACAATTAGCAGCCCGTTGGTGCTAGTATGGAGTCCGGGGATGGATGAAGCGGAGAGCCCCGTTTGGAGTGAGGCTGCAAAGGGCATGCCAAGGGAAGTGTTCTACTGTGCCAAGATTCATGGTGCGCACGCTTTGTGGGTGGAGTGAGAAACAGGTTCCTCGGTGTTTTCTGCGAAACGCTTTAGCAGCCCGTTGGTGCTAGTATGGAGTCAGGGGATGGATGAAGCGGAGAGCCCCGTTTGGAGTGAGGCTGCAAAGGGCATGCCAAGGGAAGTGTTCTGCTGTGCCAAGATTCATGCTGCGCACGCTTTGTGGTTGGAGTGAGAAACAGGTTCCTTGGTGTTTTCTGCGAAACGCTTTAGCAGCCCATTGGTGCTAGTATGGAGTTAGGGGATGGATGAAGCGGAGAGCCCCGTTTGGAGTGAGGCTGCAAAGGGCATGCCAAGGGAAGTGTTCTGCTGTGCCAAGATTCATGCTGCGCACGCTTTGTGGTTGGAGTGAGAAACAGGTTCCTTGGTGTTTTCTGCGAAACGCTTTAGCAGCCCGTTGGTGTTAGTATGGAGTCAGGGGATGGATGAAGCGGAGAGCCCCGTTTGGAGTGAGGCTGCAAAGGGCATGCCAGGGGAAGTGTTCTGCTCTACCCAGATTCATGCTGCGCACGCTTTGTGGGTGGAGTGAGAAACAGGTTCCTTGGTGTTTTCTGCGAAACGCTTTAGCAGCCCGTTGGTTCTAGTATGGAGTCAGAGGATGGATGAAGCGGAGAGCCCCATTTGGAGTGAGGCTGCAAAGGGCATGCCAAGGGAAGTGTTCTGCTGTGCCAAGATTCATGCTGCGCACGCTTTGTGGGTGGAGTGAGAAACAGGTTCCTTGGTGTTTTCTGCGAAACGCTTTAGCAGCCCGTTGGTGCTAGTATGGAGTCAGGGGATGGATGAAGCGGAGAGCCCCGTTTGGAGTGAGGCTGCAAAGGGCATGCCAAGGGAAGAGTTCTGCTGTGCCAAGATTCATGCTGCGCACGCTTTGTGGGTGGAGTGAGAAACAGGTTCCTTGGTGTTTTCTGCGAAACACTTTAGCAGCCCGTTGGTGCTAGTATGGAGTCAGGGGATGGATGAAGCGGAGAGCCCCGTTTGGAGTGAGGCTGCAAAGGGCATGCCAGGGGAAGTGTTCTGCTGTGCCCAGATTCATGCTGCGCACGCTTTGTGCGTGGAGTGAGAAACAGGTTCCTTGGTGTTTTCTGCGAAACGCTTTAGCAGCCCGTTGGTGCTAGTATGGAGTCAGGGGCTGGATGAAGCGGAGAGCCCCGTTTGGAGTGAGGCTGCAAAGGGCATGCCATGGGAAGTGTTCTGCTGTGCCAAGATTCATGCTGCGCACGCTTTGTGGTTGGAGTGAGAAACAGGTTCCTTGGTGTTTTCTGCGAAACGCTTTAGCAGCCCGTTGGTGCTAGTATGGAGTCAGGGGATGGATGAAGCGGAGAGCCCCGTTTGGAGTGGGGCTGCAAAGGGCATGCCAAGGGAAGAGTTCTGCTGTGCCAAGATTCATGCTGCGCACGCTTTGTGGGTGGAGTGAGAAACAGGTTCCTTGGTGTTTTCTGCGAAACACTTTAGCAGCCCGTTGGTGCTAGTATGGAGTCAGGGGATGGATGAAGCGGAGAGCCCCGTTTGGAGTGAGGCTGCAAAGGGCATGCCAGGGGAAGTGTTCTGCTGTGCCCAGATTCATGCTGCGCACGCTTTGTGGTTGGAGTGAGAAACAGGTTCGTTGGTGTTTTCTGCGAAACGCTTTAGCAGCCCGTTGGTGCTAGTATGGAGTCAGGGGCTGGATGAAGCGGAGAGCCCCGTTTGGAGTGAGGCTGCAAAGGGCATGCCAGGGGAAGTGTTCTGCTGTGCCAAGATTATGCTGCGCACGCTTTGTGCGTGGAGTGAGAAACAGGTTCCTTGGTGTTTTCTGCGAAACGCTTTAGCAGCCCGTTGGTGCTAGTATGGAGTCAGGGGATGAATGAAGCGGAGAGCCCCGTTTGGAGTGGGGCTGCAAAGGGCATGCCAAGGGAAGAGTTCTGCTGTGCCAAGATTCATGCTGCGCCCGCTTTGTGGGTGGAGTGAGAAACAGGTTCCTTGGTGTTTTCTGCGAAACGCTTTAGCAGCCCGTTGGTGATAGTATGGAGTCAGGGGATGGATGAAGCGGAGAGCCCCGTTTGGAGTGAGGCTGCAAAGGGCATGCCAGGGGAAGTGTTCTGCTGTGCCAAGATTCATGCTGAGCCCGCTTTGTGGTTGGAGTGAGAAACAGGTTCGTTGGTGTTTTCTGCGAAACGCTTTAGCAGCCCGTTGGTGCTAGTATGGAGTCAGGGGATGGATGAAGCGGAGAGCCCCGTTTGGAGTGAGGCTGCAAAGGGCATGCCAGGGGAAGTGTTCTGCTGTGCCAAGAATCATGCTGCGCACGCTTTGTGGTTGAAGTGAGAAACAGGTTCGTTGGTGTTTTCTGCGAAACGCTTTAGCAGCCCATTGGTGCTAGTATGGAGTTAGGGGATGGATGAAGCGGAGAGCCCCGTTTGGAGTGAGGCTGCAAAGGGCATGCCAAGGGAAGTCTTCTGCTGTGCCAAGATTCATGCTGCGCACGCTTTGTGGTTGGAGTGAGAAACAGGTTCGTTGGTGTTTTCTGCGAAACGCTTTAGCAGCCCGTTGGTGCTAGTATGAAGTTAGGGGATGGATGAAGCGGAGAGCCCCGTTTGGAGTGAGGCTGCAAAGGGCATGCCAGGGGAAGTGTTCTGCTCTGCCCAGATTCATGCTGCGCACGCTTTGTGGTTGGAGTGAGAAACAGGTTCCTTGGTGTTTTCTGCGAAACGCTTTAGCAGGCCGTTGGTGCTAGTATGGAGTCAGGGGATGGATGAAGCGGAGAGCCCTGTTTGGAGTGGGGCTGCAAAGGGCATGCCAAGGGAAGAGTTCTGCTGTGCCAAGATTCATGCTGCGCACGCTTTGTGGGTGGAGTGAGAAACAGGTTCGTTGGTGTTTTCTGCGAAACGCTTTAGCAGCCCGTTGGTGCTAGTATGGAGTCAGGGGATGGATGAAGCGGAGAGCCCCGTTTGGAGTGGGGCTGCAAAGGTCATGCCAAGGGAAGAGTTCTGCTGTGCCAAGATTCATGCTGCGCACGCTTTGTGGTTGGAGTGAGAAACAGGTTCGTTGGTGTTTTCTGCGAAACGCTTTAGCAGCCCGTTGGTGCTAGTATGGAGTCAGGGGATGGATGAAGCGGAGAGCCCCGTTTTCCAAAGCACGAGTCTTGGCACAGCAGAACCCTTCCCTTGGCATGCCCTTTGCAGCCTCACTCCAAACGGGTCTCTCCGCTTCATCCATCCCCTGACTCCATACTAGCACCAACGGGCTGCTAAAGCGTTTCGCAGAAAACACCAAGGAACCTGTTTCTCACTCCAACCACAAAGCGTGCGCAGCACGAGTCTTGGCACAGCAGAACACTTCCCTTGGCATGCCCTTTGCAGCCTCACTCCAAACGGGGCTCTCCGCTTCATCCATCCCCTGACTCCATACTAGCACCAACGGGCTGCTAAAGCGTTTCGCAGAAAACACCTAGGAACCTGTTTCTCACTCCAAACACAAAGCGTGCGCAGCACGAGTCTTGGCACAGCAGAACACTTCCCTTGGCATGCCCTTTGCAGCCTCACTCCAAACGGGGCTCTCCGCTTCATCCAGCCCCTGACTCCATACTAGCACCAACGGGCTGCTAAAGCGTTTCGCAGAAAACACCAACGAACCTGTTTCTCACTCCAACCACAAAGCGTGCGCAGCACGAGTCTTGGCACAGCAGAACACTTCCCTTGGTATGCCCTTTGCAGCCTCACTCCAAACGGGGCTCTCCGCTTCATTCATCCCCTGACTCCATACTAGCACCAACGGGCTGCTAAAGCATTTCGCAGAAAACACCAAGGAACCTGTTTCTCACTCCAACCACAAAGCGTGCGCAGCACGAGTCTTGGCACAGCAGAACACTTCCCTTGGCATGCCCTTTGCAGCCTCACTCCAAACGGGGCTCTCCGCTTCATCCAGCCCCTGACTCCATACTAGCACCAACGGGCTGCTAAAGCGTTTCGCAGAAAACACCAAGGAACCTGTTTCTCACTCCAACCACAAAGCGTGCGCAGCACGAGTCTTGGCACAGCAGAACACTTCCCTTGGCATGCCCTTTGCAGCCTCACTCCAAACGGGGCTCTCCGCTTCATCCAGCCTCTGACTCCATACTAGCACCAACGGGCTGCTAAAGCGTTTCGCAGAAAACACCAAGGAACCTGTTTCTCACTCCAACCACAAAGCGTGCGCAGCACGAGTCTTGGCACAGCAGAACACTTCCCTTGGCATGCCCTTTGCAGCCTCACTCCAAACGGGGCTCTCCGCTTCATCCATCCCCTGACTCCATACTAGCACCAACGGGCTGCTAAAGCGTTTCGCAGAAAACACCAAGGAACCTGTTTCTCACTCCAAGCACAAAGCGTGCGCAGCACGAGTCTTGGCACAGCAGAACACTTCCCTTGGCATGCCCTTTGCAGCCTCACTCCAAACGGGGCTCTCCGCTTCATCCAGCCCCTGACTCCATACTAGCACCAACGGGCTGCTAAAGCGTTTCGCAGAAAACACCAAGGAACCTGTTTCTCACTCCAACCACAAAGCGTGCACAGCACGAGTCTTGGCACAGCAGAACACTTCCCTTGGCATGCCCTTTGGAGCCTCACTCCAAACGGGGCTCTCCGCTTCATCCATGCCCTGACTCCATACTAGCACCAACGGGCTGCTAAAGCGTTTCGCAGAAAACACCAACGAACCTGTTTCTCACTCCAAGCACAAAGCGTGCGCAGCACGAGTCTTGGCACAGCAGAACACTTCCCTTGGCATGCCCTTTGCAGCCTCACTCCAAACGGGGCTCTCCGCTTCATCCAGCCCCTGACTCCATACTAGCACCAACGGGCTGCTAAAGCGTTTCGCAGAAAACACCAAGGAACCTGTTTCTCACTCCAAACACAAAGCGTGCGCAGCACGAGTCTTGGCACAGCAGAACACTTCCCTTGGCATGCCCTTTGCAGCCTCACTCCAAACGGGGCTCTCCGCTTCATCCATCCCCTGACTCCATACTAGCACCAACGGGCTGCTAAAGCGTTTCGCAGAAAACACCAAGGAACCTGTTTCTCACTCCAAGCACAAAGCGTGCGCAGCACGAGTCTTGGCACAGCAGAACACTTCCCTTGGTATGCCCTTTGCAGCCTCACTCCAAACGGGGCTCTCCGCTTCATTCATCCCCTGACTCCATACTAGCACCAACGGGCTGCTAAAGCGTTTCGCAGAAAACACCAAGGAACCTGTTTCTCACTCCAAGCACAAAGCGTGCGCAGCACGAGTCTTGGCACAGCAGAACACTTCCCTTGGCATGCCCTTTGCAGCCTCACTCCAAACGGAGCTCTCCGCTTCATCCATGCCCTGACTCCATACTAGCACCAACGGGCTGCTAAAGCGTTTCGCAGAAAACACCAAGGAACCTGTTTCTCACTCCAACCACAAAGCGTGCGCAGCACGAGTCTTGGCACAGCAGAACACTTCCCTTGGCATGCCCTTTGCAGCCTCACTCCAAACGGGGCTCTCCGCTTCATCCAGCCCCTGACTCCATACTAGCACCAACGGGCTGCTAAAGCGTTTCGCAGAAAACACCAAGGAACCTGTTTCTCACTCCAACCACAAAGCGTGCGCAGCACGAGTCTTGGCACAGCAGAACACTTCCCTTGGCATGCCCTTTGCAGCCTCACTCCAAACGGGGCTCTCCGCTTCATCCATCCCCTGACTCCATACTAGCACCAACGGGCTGCTAAAGCGTTTCGCAGAAAACACCAACGAACCTGTTTCTCACTCCAACCACAAAGCGTGCGCAGCACGAGTCTTGGCACAGCAGAACACTTCCCTTGGCATGCCCTTTGCAGCCTCACTCCAAACGGGGCTCTCCGCTTCATCCATCCTCTGACTCCATACTAGCACCAACGGGCTGCTAAAGCGTTTTGCAGAAAACACCTAGGAACCTGTTTCTCACTCCAACCACAAAGCGTGCGCAGCACGAGTCTTGGCACAGCAGAACACCTCCCTTGGCATGCCCTTTGCAGCCTCACTCCAAACGGGGCTCTCCGCTTCATCCATCCCCTGACTCCATACTAGCACCAACGGGCTGCTAAAGCGTTTCGCAGAAAACACCAAGGAACCTGTTTCTCACTCCAACCACAAAGCGTGCGCAGCACGAGTCTTGGCACAGCAGAACACTTCCCTTGGTATGCCCTTTGCAGCCTCACTCCAAACGGGGCTCTCCGCTTCATTCATCCCCTGACTCCATACTAGCACCAACGGGCTGCTAAAGCATTTCGCAGAAAACACCAAGGAACCTGTTTCTCACTCCAACCACAAAGCGTGCGCAGCACGAGTCTTGGCACAGCAGAACACTTCCCTTGGCATGCCCTTTGCAGCCTCACTCCAAACGGGGCTCTCCGCTTCATCCAGCCCCTGACTCCATACTAGCACCAACGGGCTGCTAAAGCGTTTCGCAGAAAACACCAAGGAACCTGTTTCTCACTCCAACCACAAAGCGTGCGCAGCACGAGTCTTGGCACAGCAGAACACTTCCCTTGGCATGCCCTTTGCAGCCTCACTCCAAACGGGGCTCTCCGCTTCATCCAGCCTCTGGCTCCATACTAGCACCAACGGGCTGCTAAAGCGTTTCGCAGAAAACACCAAGGAACCTGTTTCTCACTCCAACCACAAAGCGTGCGCAGCACGAGTCTTGGCACAGCAGAACACTTCCCTTGGCATGCCCTTTGCAGCCTCACTCCAAACGGGGCTCTCCGCTTCATCCATCCCCTGACTCCATACTAGCACCAACGGGCTGCTAAAGCGTTTCGCAGAAAACACCAAGGAACCTGTTTCTCACTCCAAGCACAAAGCGTGCGCAGCACGAGTCTTGGCACAGCAGAACACTTCCCTTGGCATGCCCTTTGCAGCCTCACTCCAAACGGGGCTCTCCGCTTCATCCATCCCCTGACTCCATACTAGCACCAACGGGCTGCTAAAGCGTTTCGCAGAAAACACCAAGGAACCTGTTCCTCACTCCAAGCACAAAGCGTGCGCAGCACGAGTCTTGGCACAGCAGAACACTTCCCTTGGTATGCCCTTTGCAGCCTCACTCCAAACGGGGCTCTCCGCTTCATTCATCCCCTGACTCCATACTAGCACCAACGGGCTGCTAAAGCGTTTCGCAGAAAACACCAAGGAACCTGTTTCTCACTCCAACCACAAAGCGTGCGCAGCACGAGTCTTGGCACAGCAGAACACTTCCCTTGGCATGCCCTTTGCAGCCTCACTCCAAACGGGGCTCTCCGCTTCATCCATGCCCTGACTCCATACTAGCACCAACGGGCTGCTAAAGCGTTTTGCAGAAAACACCTAGGAACCTGTTTCTCACTCCAACCACAAAGCGTGCGCAGCACGAGTCTTGGCACAGCAGAACACCTCCCTTGGCATGCCCTTTGCAGCCTCACTCCAAACGGGGCTCTCCGCTTCATCCATCCCCTGACTCCATACTAGCACCAACGGGCTGCTAAAGCGTTTTGCAGAAAACACCAAGGAACCTGTTTCTCACTCCAACCACAAAGCGTGCGCAGCACGAGTCTTGGCACAGCAGAACACTTCCCTTGGCATGCCCTTTGCAGCCTCACTCCAAACGGGGCTCTCCGCTTCATCCAGCCCCTGACTCCATACTAGCACCAACGGGCTGCTAAAGCGTTTCGCAGAAAACACCAAGGAACCTGTTTCTCACTCCAACCACAAAGCGTGCGCAGCACGAGTCTTGGCACAGCAGAACACTTCCCTTGGCATGCCCTTTGCAACCTCACTCCAAACGGGGCTCTCCGCTTCATCCATGCCCTGACTCCATACTAGCACCAACGGGCTGCTAAAGCGTTTTGCAGAAAACACCAAGGAACCTGTTTCTCACTCCAACCACAAAGCGTGCGCAGCACGAGTCTTGGCACAGCAGAACACTTCCCTTGGCATGCCCTTTGCAGCCTCACTCCAAACGGGGCTCTCCGCTTCATCCAGCCCCTGACTCCATACTAGCACCAACGGGCTGCTAAAGCGTTTCGCAGAAAACACCAAGGAACCTGTTTCTCACTCCAACCACAAAGCGTGCGCAGCACGAGTCTTGGCACAGCAGAACACTTCCCTTGGCATGCCCTTTGCAGCCTCACTCCAAACGGGGCTCTCCGCTTCATCCAGCCCCTGACTCCATACTAGCACCAACGGGATGCAAAAGCGTTTCGCAGAAAACACCAAGGAACCTGTTTCTCACTCCAACCACAAAGCGTGCGCAGCACGAGTATTGGCACAGCAGAACACTTCCCTTGGCATGCCCTTTGCAGCCTCACTCCAAACGGGGCTCTCCGCTTCATCCAGCCCCTGACTCCATACTAGCACCAACGGGCTGCTAAAGCGTTTCGCAGAAAACACCAAGGAACCTGTTTCTCACTCCAACCACAAAGCGTGCGCAGCACGAGTCTTGGCACAGCAGAACACTTCCCTTGGCATGCCTTTTGCACCCTCACTCCAAACGGGGCTCTCCGCTTCATCCGTCCCCTGACTCCATACTAGCACCAACGGGCTGCTAAAGCGTTTCGCAGAAAACACCAAGGAACCTGTTTCTCACTCCAACCACAAAGCGTGCGCAGCACGAGTCTTGGCACAGCAGAACACTTCCCTTGGCATGCCCTTTGCAGCCTCACTCCAAACGGGGCTCTCCGCTTCATCCATGCCCTGACTCCATACTAGCACCAACGGGCTGCTAAAGCGTGTCGCAGAAAACACCAAGGAACCTGTTTCTCACTCCAAGCACAAAGCGTGCGCAGCACGAGTCTTGGCACAGCAGAACACTTCCCTTGGCATGCCCTTTGCAGCCTCACTCCAAACGGGGCTCTCCGCTTCATCCAGCCCCTGACTCCATACTAGCACCAACGGGCTGCTAAAGCGTTTCGCAGAAAACACCAAGGAACCTGTTTCTCACTCCAACCACAAAGCGTGCGCAGCACGAGTCTTGGCACAGCAGAACACTTCCCTTGGCATGCCCTTTGCAGCCTCACTCCAAACGGGGCTCTCCGCTTCATCCATCCCCTGACTCCATACTAGCACCAACGGGCTGCTAAAGCGTTTCGCAGAAAACACCAACGAACCTGTTTCTCACTCCACCACAAAGCGTGCGCAGCACGAGTCTTGGCACAGCAGAACACTTCCCTTGGCATGCCCTTTGCAGCCTCACTCCAAACGGGGCTCTCCGCTTCATCCATCCCCTGACTCCATACTAGCACCAACGGGCTGCTAAAGCGTTTCGCAGAAAACACCAAGGAACCTGTTTCTCACTCCAACCACAAAGCGTGCGCAGCACGAGTCTTGGCACAGCAGAACACCTCCCTTGGCATGCCCTTTGCAGCCTCACTCCAAACGGGGCTCTCCGCTTCATCCATCCCCTGACTCCATACTAGCACCAACGAGCTGTTAAAGTGTTTCGCAGAAAACACCAAGGAACCTGTTTCTCACTCCAACGACAAAGCGTGCGCAGCACGAGTCTTGGCACAGCAGAACACTTCCCTTGGTATGCCCTTTGCAGCCTCACTCCAAACGGGGCTCTCCGCTTCATCCAGCCCCTGACTCCATACTAGCACCAACGGCCTGCTAAAGCGTTTCGCAGAAAACACCAAGGAACCTGTTTCTCACTCCAACCACAAAGCGTGCGCAGCACGAGTCTTGGCACAGCAGAACACTTCCCTTGGCATGCCCTTTGCAGCTTCACTACAAACGGGGCTCTCCGCTTCATCCATGCCCTGACTCCATACTAGCACCAACGGGCTGCTAAAGCGTTTTGCAGAAAACACCAAGGAACCTGTTTCTCACTCCAACCACAAAGCGTGCGCAGCACGAGTCTTGGCACAGCAGAACACCTCCCTTGGCATGCCCTTTGCAGCCTCACTCCAAACGGGGCTCTCCGCTTCATCCATCCCCTGACTCCATACTAGCACCAACGGGCTGCTAAAGCGTTTCGCAGAAAACACCAAGGAACCTGTTTCTCACTCCAAGCACAAAGCGTGCGCAGCACGAGTCTTGGCACAGCAGAACACTTCCCTTGGCATGTCCTTTGCAGCCTCACTCCAAACGGGGCTCTCCGCTTCATCCATCCCCTGACTCCATACTAGCACCAACGGGCTGCTAAAGCGTTTCGCAGAAACCACCAAGGAACCTGTTTCTCACTCCAACCACAAAGCGTGCGCAGCACGAGTCTTGGCACAGCAGAACACCTCCCTTGGCATGCCCTTTGCAGCCTCACTCCAAACGGGGCTCTCCGCTTCATCCGTCACCTGACTCCATGCTAGCACCAACGGGCTGCTAATTGTTTCGCAGAAAACACCAAGGAACCTGTTTCTCACTCCAACCACAAAGCGTGCGCATCACGAGTCTTGGCACAGCAGAACACTTCCCTTGGCATGCCCTTTGCAGCCTCACTCCAAACGGGGCTCTCCGCTTCATCCAGCCCCTGACTCCATACTAGCACCAACGGGCTGCTAAAGCGTTTCGCAGAAAACACCAACGAACCTGTTTCTCACTCCAACCACAAAGCGTGCGCAGCACGAGTCTTGGCACAGCAGAACACTTCCCTTGGCATGCCCTTTGCAGCCTCACTCCAAACGGGGCTCTCCGCTTCATCCATCCCCTGACTCCATACTAGCACCAACGGGCTGCTAAAGCGTTTCGCAGAAAACACCAAGGAACCTGTTTCTCACTCCAACCACAAAGCGTGCGCAGCACGAGTCTTGGCACAGCAGAACACTTCCCTTGGCATGCCCTTTGCAGCCTCACTCCAAACGGGGCTCTCCGCTTCATCCATCCCCTGACTCCATACTAGCACCAACGGGCTGCTAAAGCGTTTCGCAGAAAACACCAACGAACCTGTTTCTCACTCCAACCACAAAGCGTGCGCAGCACGAGTCTTGGCACAGCAGAACACTTCCCTTGGCATGCCCTTTGCAGCCTCACTCCAAACGGGGCTCTCCGCTTCATCCAGCCCCTGACTCCATACTAGCACCAATGGGCTGCTAAAGCGTTTCGCAGAAAACACCAAGGAACCTGTTTCTCACTCCAACCACAAAGCGTGCGCAGCACGAGTCTTGGCACAGCAGAACACTTCCCTTGGCATGCCCTTTGCAGCCTCACTCCAAACGGGGCTCTCCGCTTCATCCATCCCCTGACTCCATACTAGCACCAACGGGCTGCTAAAGCGTTTCGCAGAAAACACCAACGAACCTGTTTCTCACTCCAACCACAAAGCGTGCGCAGCACGAGTCTTGGCACAGCAGAACACTTCCCTTGGCATGCCCTTTGCAGCTTCACTACAAACGGGGCTCTCCGCTTCATCCATGCCCTGACTCCATACTAGCACCAACGGGCTGCTAAAGCGTTTTGCAGAAAACACCAAGGAACCTGTTTCTCACTCCAACCACAAAGCGTGCGCAGCACGAGTCTTGGCACAGCAGAACACCTCCCTTGGCATGCCCTTTGCAGCCTCACTCCAAACGGGGCTCTCCGCTTCATCCATCCCCTGACTCCATACTAGCACCAACGGGCTGCTAAAGCGTTTCGCAGAAAACACCAAGGAACCTGTTTCTCACTCCAAGCACAAAGCGTGCGCAGCACGAGTCTTGGCACAGCAGAACACTTCCCTTGGCATGTCCTTTGCAGCCTCACTCCAAACGGGGCTCTCCGCTTCATCCATCCCCTGACTCCATACTAGCACCAACGGGCTGCTAAAGCGTTTCGCAGAAACCACCAAGGAACCTGTTTCTCACTCCAACCACAAAGCGTGCGCAGCACGAGTCTTGGCACAGCAGAACACCTCCCTTGGCATGCCCTTTGCAGCCTCACTCCAAACGGGGCTCTCCGCTTCATCCGTCACCTGACTCCATACTAGCACCAACGGGCTGCTAATTGTTTCGCAGAAAACACCAAGGAACCTGTTTCTCACTCCAACCACAAAGCGTGCGCATCACGAGTCTTGGCACAGCAGAACACTTCCCTTGGCATGCCCTTTGCAGCCTCACTCCAAACGGGGCTCTCCGCTTCATCCAGCCCCTGACTCCATACTAGCACCAACGGGCTGCTAAAGCGTTTCGCAGAAAACACCAACGAACCTGTTTCTCACTCCAACCACAAAGCGTGCGCAGCACGAGTCTTGGCACAGCAGAACACTTCCCTTGGCATGCCCTTTGCAGCCTCACTCCAAACGGGGCTCTCCGCTTCATCCAGCCCCTGACTCCATACTAGCACCAACGGGCTGCTAAAGCGTTTCGCAGAAAACACCAACGAACCTGTTTCTCACTCCAACCACAAAGCGTGCGCAGCACGAGTCTTGGCACAGCAGAACACTTCCCTTGGCATGCCCTTTGCAGCCTCACTCCAAACGGGGCTCTCCGCTTCATCCATCCCCTGACTCCATACTAGCACCAACGGGCTGCTAAAGCGTTTCGCAGAAAACACCAAGGAACCTGTTTCTCACTCCAACCACAAAGCGTGCGCAGCACGAGTCTTGGCACAGCAGAACACTTCCCTTGGCATGCCCTTTGCAGCCTCACTCCAAACGGGGCTCTCCGCTTCATCCAGCCCCTGACTCCATACTAGCACCAATGGGCTGCTAAAGCGTTTCGCAGAAAACACCAAGGAACCTGTTTCTCACTCCAACCACAAAGCGTGCGCAGCACGAGTCTTGGCACAGCAGAACACTTCCCTTGGCATGCCCTTTGCAGCCTCACTCCAAACGGGGCTCTCCGCTTCATCCATCCCCTGACTCCATACTAGCACCAACGGGCTGCTAAAGCGTTTCGCAGAAAACACCAACGAACCTGTTTCTCACTCCAACCACAAAGCGTGCGCAGCACGAGTCTTGGCACAGCAGAACACTTCCCTTGGCATGCCCTTTGCAGCCTCACTCCAAACGGGGCTCTCCGCTTCATCCAGCCCCTGACTCCATACTAGCACCAACGGGCTGCTAAAGCGTTTCGCAGAAAACACCAAGGAACCTGTTTCTCACTCCAACCACAAAGCGTGCGCAGCACGAGTCTTGGCACAGCAGAACACTTCCCTTGGCATGCCCTTTGCAGCCTCACTCCAAACGGGGCTCTCCGCTTCATCCAGCCCCTGACTCCATACTAGCACCAACGGGCTGCTAAAGCGTTTCGCAGAAAACACCAAGGAACCTGTTTCTCACTCCAACCACAAAGCGTGCGCATCACGAGTCTTGGAACAGCAGAACACTTCCCTTGGCATGCCCTTTGGAGCCTCACTCCAAACGGGGCTCTCCGCTTCATCCAGCCCCTGACTCCATACTAGCACCAACGGGCTGCTAAAGCGTTTCGCAGAAAACACCAAGGAACCTGTTTCTCACTCCAACCACAAAGCGTGCGCAGCACGAGTCTTGGCACAGCAGAACACCTCCCTTGGCATGCCCTTTGCAGCCTCACTCCAAACGGGGCTCTCCGCTTCATCCATCCCCTGACTCCATACTAGCACCAACGGGCTGTTAAAGCGTTTCGCAGAAAACACCAAGGAACCTGTTTCTCACTCCAACCACGAAGCGTGCGCAGCACGAGTCTTGGCACAGCAGAACACTTCCCTTGGCATGCCCTTTGCAGCCTCACTCCAAACGGGGCTCTCCGCTTCATCCGTCACCTGACTCCATACTAGCACCAACGGGCTGCTAATTGTTTCGCAGAAAACACCAAGGAACCTGTTTCTCACTCCAACCACAAAGCGTGCGCAGCACGAGTCTTGGCACAGCAGAACACTTCCCTTGGCATGCCCTTTGCAGCCTCACTCCAAACGGGGCTCTCCGCTTCATCCAGCCTCTGACTCCATACTAGCACCAACGGGCTGCTAAAGCGTTTCGCAGAAAACACCAAGGAACCTGTTTCTCACTCCAACCACAAAGCGTGCGCAGCACGAGTCTTGGCACAGCAGAACACTTCCCTTGGCATGCCCTTTGCAGCCTCACTCCAAACGGGGCTCTCCGCTTCATCCATCCCCTGACTCCATACTAGCACCAACGGGCTGCTAAAGCGTTTCGCAGAAAACACCAAGGAACCTGTTTCTCACTCCAAGCACAAAGCGTGCGCAGCACGAGTCTTGGCACAGCAGAACACTTCCCTTGGCATGCCCTTTGCAGCCTCACTCCAAACGGGGCTCTCCGCTTCATCCATCCCCTGACTCCATACTAGCACCAACGGGCTGCTAAAGCGTTTCGCAGAAAACACCAAGGAACCTGTTTCTCACTCCAAGCACAAAGCGTGCGCAGCACGAGTCTTGGCACAGCAGAACACTTCCCTTGGTATGCCCTTTGCAGCCTCACTCCAAACGGGGCTCTCCGCTTCATTCATCCCCTGACTCCATACTAGCACCAACGGGCTGCTAAAGCGTTTCGCAGAAAACACCAAGGAACCTGTTTCTCACTCCAACCACAAAGCGTGCGCAGCACGAGTCTTGGCACAGCAGAACACTTCCCTTGGCATGCCCTTTGCAGCCTCACTCCAAACGGAGCTCTCCGCTTCATCCATGCCCTGACTCCATACTAGCACCAACGGGCTGCTAAAGCGTTTCGCAGAAAACACCAAGGAACCTGTTTCTCACTCCAACCACAAAGCGTGCGCAGCACGAGTCTTGGCACAGCAGAACACTTCCCTTGGCATGCCCTTTGCAGCCTCACTCCAAACGGGGCTCTCCGCTTCATCCAGCCTCTGACTCCATACTAGCACCAACGGGCTGCTAAAGCGTTTCGCAGAAAACACCAACGAACCTGTTTCTCACTCCAACCACAAAGCGTGCGCAGCACGAGTCTTGGCACAGCAGAACACTTCCCTTGGCATGCCCTTTGCAGCCGCACTCCAAACGGGGCTCTCCGCTTCATCCATCCCCTGACTCCATACTAGCACCAACGGGCTGCTAAAGCGTTTCGCAGAAAACACCAAGGAACCTGTTTCTCACTCCAACCACAAAGCGTGCGCAGCACGAGTCTTGGCACAGCAGAACACTTCCCTTGGCATGCCCTTTGCAGCCTCACTCCAAACGGGGCTCTCCGCTTCATCCATGCCCTGACTCCATACTAGCACCAACGGGCTGCTAAAGCGTTTTGCAGAAAACACCTAGGAACCTGTTTCTCACTCCAACCACAAAGCGTGCGCAGCACGAGTCTTGGCACAGCAGAACACCTCCCTTGGCATGCCCTTTGCAGCCTCACTCCAAACGGGGCTCTCCGCTTCATCCATCCCCTGACTCCATACTAGCACCAACGGGCTGCTAAAGCGTTTCGCAGAAAACACCAACGAACCTGTTTCTCACTCCAACCACAAAGCGTGCGCAGCACGAGTCTTGGCACAGCAGAACACTTCCCTTGGCATGCCCTTTGCAGCCTCACTCCAAACGGGGCTCTCCGCTTCATCCATCCCCTGACTCCATACTAGCACCAACGGGCTGCTAAAGCGTTTCGCAGAAAACACCAAGGAACCTGTTTCTCACTCCAACCACAAAGCGTGCGCAGCACGAGTCTTGGCACAGCAGAACACTTCCCTTGGCATGCCCTTTGCAGCCTCACTCCAAACGGGGCTCTCCGCTTCATCCATCCCCTGACTCCATACTAGCACCAACGGGCTGCTAAAGCGTTTCGCAGAAAACACCAAGGAACCTGTTTCTCACTCCAACCACAAAGCGTGCGCAGCACGAGTCTTGGCACAGCAGAACACTTCCCTTGGCATGCCCTTTGCAGCCTCACTCCAAATGGGGCTCTCCGCTTCATCCAGCCCCTGACTCCATACTAGCACCAACGGGCTGCTAAAGTGTTTCGCAGAAAACACCAAGGAACCTGTTTCTCACTCCAACCACAAAGCGTGCGCAGCACGAGTCTTGGCACAGCAGAACACTTCCCTTGGCATGCCCTTTGCAGCCTCACTCCAAACGGGGCTCTCCGCTTCATCCAGCCCCTGACTCCATACTAGCACCAACGGGCTGCTAAAGCGTTTCGCAGAAAACACCAAGGAACCTGTTTCTCACTCCAACCACAAAGCGTGCGCAGCACGAGTCTTGGCACAGCAGAACACTTCCCTTGGCATGCCCTTTGCAGCCTCACTCCAAACGGGGCTCTCCGCTTCATCCAGCCCCTGACTCCATACTAGCACCAATGGGCTGCTAAAGCGTTTCGCAGAAAACACCAAGGAACCTGTTTCTCACTCCAACCACAAAGCGTGCGCAGCACGAGTCTTGGCACAGCAGAACACTTCCCTTGGCATGCCCTTTGCAGCCTCACTCCAAACGGGGCTCTCCGCTTCATCCAGCCCCTGACTCCATACTAGCACCAACGGGCTGCTAAAGCGTTTCGCAGAAAACACCAACGAACCTGTTTCTCACTCCAACCACAAAGCGTGCGCAGCACGAGTCTTGGCACAGCAGAACACTTCCCTTGGCATGCCCTTTGCAGCCTCACTCCAAACGGGGCTCTCCGCTTCATCCAGCCCCTGACTCCATACTAGCACCAACGGGCTGCTAAAGCGTTTCGCAGAAAACACCAAGGAACCTGTTTCTCACTCCAACCACAAAGCGTGCGCAGCACGAGTCTTGGCACAGCAGAACACTTCCCTTGGCATGCCCTTTGCAGCCTCACTCCAAACGGGGCTCTCCGCTTCATCCATCCCCTGACTCCATACTAGCACCAACGGGCTGCTAAAGCGTTTCGCAGAAAACACCAAGGAACCTGTTTCTCACTCCAACCGCAAAGCGTGCGCAGAACGAGTCTTGGCACAGCAGAACACTTCCCTTGGCATGCCCTTTGCAGCCTCACTCCAAACGGGGCTCTCCGCTTCATCCATCCCCTGACTCCATACTAGCACCAACGGGCTGCTAAAGCGTTTCGCAGAAAACACCAAGGAACCTGTTTCTCACTCCAACCACAAAGCGTGCGCAGCACGAGTCTTGGCACAGCAGAACACTTCCCTTGGCATGCCCTTTGCAGCCTCACTCCAAACGGGGCTCTCCGCTTCATCCAGCCCCTGACTCCATACTAGCACAAACGGGCTGCTAAAGCGTTTCGCAGAAAACACCAACGAACCTGTTTCTCACTCCAACCACAAAGCGTGCGCATCACGAGTCTTGGCACAGCAGAACACTTCCCTTGGCATGCCCTTTGGAGCCTCACTCCAAACGGGGCTCTCCGCTTCATCCAGCCCCTGACTCCATACTAGCACCAACGGGCTGCTAAAGCGTTTCGCAGAAAACACCAACGAACCTGTTTCTCACTCCAACCACAAAGCGTGCGCAGCACGAGTCTTGGCACAGCAGAACACTTCCCTTGGCATGCCCTTTGCAGCCTCACTCCAAACGGGGCTCTCCGCTTCATCCATCCCCTGACTCCATACTAGCACCAACGGGCTGCTAAAGCGTTTCGCAGAAAACACCAACGAACCTGTTTCTCACTCCAACCACAAAGCGTGCGCAGCACGAGTCTTGGCACAGCAGAACACTTCCCTTGGCATGCCCTTTGCAGCCTCACTCCAAACGGGGCTCTCCGCTTCATCCATCCCCTGACTCCATACTAGCACCAACGGGCTGCTAAAGCGTTTCGCAGAAAACACCAAGGAACCTGTTTCTCACTCCAACCACAAAGCGTGCGCAGCACGAGTCTTGGCACAGCAGAACACTTCCCTTGGCATGCCCTTTGCAGCCTCACTCCAAACGGGGCTCTCCGCTTCATCCAGCCCCTGACTCCATACTAGCACCAATGGGCTGCTAAAGCGTTTCGCAGAAAACACCAAGGAACCTGTTTCTCACTCCAACCACAAAGCGTGCGCAGCACGAGTCTTGGCACAGCAGAACACTTCCCTTGGCATGCCCTTTGCAGCCTCACTCCAAACGGGGCTCTCCGCTTCATCCATCCCCTGACTCCATACTAGCACCAACGGGCTGCTAAAGCGTTTCGCAGAAAACACCAACGAACCTGTTTCTCACTCCAACCACAAAGCGTGCGCAGCACGAGTCTTGGCACAGCAGAACACTTCCCTTGGCATGCCCTTTGCAGCCTCACTCCAAACGGGGCTCTCCGCTTCATCCAGCCCCTGACTCCATACTAGCACCAACGGGCTGCTAAAGCGTTTCGCAGAAAACACCAAGGAACCTGTTTCTCACTCCAACCACAAAGCGTGCGCAGCACGAGTCTTGGCACAGCAGAACACTTCCCTTGGCATGCCCTTTGCAGCCTCACTCCAAACGGGGCTCTCCGCTTCATCCAGCCCCTGACTCCATACTAGCACCAACGGGCTGCTAAAGCGTTTCGCAGAAAACACCAAGGAACCTGTTTCTCACTCCAACCACAAAGCGTGCGCATCACGAGTCTTGGCACAGCAGAACACTTCCCTTGGCATGCCCTTTGCAGCCTCACTCCAAACGGGGCTCTCCGCTTCATCCATCCCCTGACTCCATACTAGCACCAACGGGCTGCTAAAGCGTTTCGCAGAAAACACCAAGGAACCTGT
>NW_028289420.1:0-60058 GCF_059628265.1 Tinamus guttatus
TCTTGCTAAAAGAAAAAAGAAAAAAAAGAAAGAAAGAAAAGAAAAGAAAAGAAAGAAGAAAGAAAGAAAGAAAGAAAGAAAGAAAGAAAGAAAGAAAGAAAGAAAGAAAGAAAGAAAGAAAGAAAGAAAGAAAGAAAGAAAGAAAGAAAGAAAGAAAGAAAGAAAGAAAGAAAGAAAGAAAGAAAGAAAGAAAGAAAGAAAGAAAGAAAGAAAGAAAGAAAGAAAGAAAGAAAGAAAGAAAGAAAGAAAGAAAGAAAGAAAGAAAGAAAGAAAGAAAGAAAGAAAGAAAGAAAATTTCCATATTGTTCTGTTCTAGCAGACACTCCTTGTCTTCAAGGACACCTTCAGTGATAGCGTACGAAGAAATTGCACAGTAAAGCAAGAGAAAGCCTAGGATGGTTTGATAAAACATCTATCAGATAATAGAAAGAATTATGTGTATGGGAGATTTGCAGCATAATTGCACATATCTTACGCTCCAGCAGTTACCTTCCTGCTTGCAGTTAACTTGTGCAATAGCATCCTGTAGTGATAGTAAAATATATCACGCAAGAATCCGACCCTGGAGGCATTGAACAGTTTCCACTAAAGAAAGAAAACTTGTTCTTCTGAAATGCAAGATTTGATGTCACTAAATTTTTGATGCAATTCTGCCAGTTCAGAAACACAGCATGTACCAGCTTGCTTTGGATAGTACTTCCCTAACATCTCACAAACTCAACAACCTGTTCCTAAAATCTGCCTCCCCTTGAAACACTCCCCTGTGGAAATCAGCAGAAGGGCTTATGCCACAGATACCTGCCTCTCACTGGAATGTCTATTTCTTGTGTGGGTGTGTGTTGCTGATGTGAATTAAATAAAGACTGCAAGCGCAAGTTTTTTTCTCTTTTTGGTTATTCCTGAATGACAGAAGCAAGATGCTCACTGACATCTCTTCCAGTGAAATGGAGGGACATTTGGATGAACTGAATCAAACTGCTTAAGTTCTTCACATGTTTTAGGAGTTTGCATTTGTAAACTGTCAAGATATATGGAGCATACAGCCACACCTTCTGTTTGCCCAATTACCTCCGTTTAAGAGCTCAAGGTGAAAAGAACAGCATGCCTTATTGCCTGCATTTATTATCTTAAAACAAAGATAACAGATATTCTGAGCTTGGTAATGTTTCATGAGATGACAGCAATTCAGATTGTGTTTGATCATTTTGGTGAAGCAGCAGTTGGCTTAGCTCAAGGGCTGCTGGTGATTCCTTCTCAAGCATCCAAAGCTGCTCCTCGCTGGCCTGCCAGTAAGTGCTCTGCGGCTGACTTGAACCCACTGTCAGGTGTTCTCCGTCAGGAAGTGCTGGGATTGCCAGGATTGCTGGCATCTGGAGCACCTGCTGGTTTTTTGCTGTGGAATCGAGCTGCTAGCCTCCTAAACAATCCTGCTATTTGCTGTTTATAGCATACGATAAAGGTAACTACGAGGATACTGAGAACAACAACGCCAAGTACTGCTATTCCGATTTTTGCTCTAAGAAAAATCTGCCTGGCTGGAGGGGGTCCGCTGTCAATGCTACCCCCAAGCCCCTCCAGCTCGCAGTATGGGGGAGCCCAGCCGTACTTGCAGTGACAGTTCTTACGATTGTTGCACACACCTCTGTTGTGGCACTTGGTCACGTTACAGTCGTAGTTCAGCACTGTCACATTGGTACATGTCCTGTTGATGCAGAGCATATCATTACCGCATGGCGTGCCATCAGCCACGGCCCCCACGTCACCTGTAGGCATCCCTACATGATAGTCTATACCCCAGCACTTCTTATCTCCAAAAGGGGTTTGGATTATGGTTATGTGGTTGCGCAAATACGGCAATTTGTGTATGTTTTCGCACTGGACCCTACCACATCGGGCATCCTCAGTTTTGCATTTTATGTAATGAGTATTTCTTTGAATACCACAATTTCCAAAACGGTCACCTCGAGTATTCAGCATTCTGAAGCAAGATGGAGGAGCAGCCCTGGCTCTTCTGCCAAAGAGATGCCTGCATTGTTTGCTGTGGGAAGAACATTTCCCTCGATAGCAATAGGCCCCATCCTTGCATGGGGCTCCATCTTGCACATACACGTCTGGCTGGCACCTGGGAGAGCTCCCGTTGCAATACTCAGGCAGGTCACAGTCGCCAATCTTCGTTCTGCAGAGAGTTCCTGCTGGAAGGAACTGACAGCCCCTGCAGCATTCTCCAGATGCACAAACTGAACCTCGAGTGAGTGTGCAGTTAGGGTGACAACAACGGTCTCGTCTGCAGTTTAATTCTGAGCCACAGTCACACTGCTCTCCTTCTTCTACTATCTCATTCCCACAATATTTATGCTGCAGGGTGTAGAAAGTGCCAGGTGCTGGTGGTCGACGCAAGCAGGCTCCACCAGTTGCAAGCAAGTCAAAGAAGTACCTGTAACTGCAGTCACTGAAGGAATCGGTGCCAGCTGCAGTTTCATGCATAATGCATTTCTTTAGTCTACATTTACAGCTTCGATCATCATGTTGCATCCCAAGAAGATGGCCCAGCTCATGGGTAAATGTGAGAATAAATCCAGATAGTTTCTTCCTAAGGAAAGACTCAACTCCTGATGACCAGTGATCATCACATATACCCGCCAGATATGCCATTCCCAAGCTCTTTGCAAAGTTCTGAGATGCAAATAAGTGAGCACTATCATGGCGCATCCGGTGAGTCAGATTGGCCTTTCTCCATTTGTTGAAGTCTGCAAGTGTCTTGCTTACAGAGCTAGAAATATTTATAAGATTATTTTTGGTCCAGATCTCTAGCCCTGTAAGATACAGCTGGACAGAAAGCTGATCATAGAGAGAGTCCGCAGCATTGATGATGTTCATGACTACCCTGAAGACTTCAGATTCGTTCTCACCTAACTTCAGAAAACACCCGTGGTCCGCGACCACCACAAGCTTCGCATACCTGATGTGCGTCCACCAGCCCTTCAGTGAGTCCTCCTCCTCCTCCTGCACCCGCGCAGCCCGGAGCCAAGGCAACAAGGTCTTCTGGTGCTGCAGCTCCTCCTGAGTGAGGCCGCAGGTGGGGGCTGTAGGGTCAGCGGCCTCCTCCATGCGGTAGAGGACGTGCCGGAAGGCTGGATCATCAGGGACGGGCTCGATCTCGTAGGTGCTGCCCTCTACCCACAGCACCCCTTGGAGGCCCCCCCAGCAGGTGCTGAGGGCCACCAGGGAGCCAGGGCTGCCCTGCACCTCGCCCTGGTAGAAGCAGTCCTTTGGCACGAAGGGCTGGTCGTCCCAGCGCGTCCCATCCTCCCCATAGGTGACCAAGGTGAAGGACGGAGACACCAGCCCCCTGTGGGGCCGCAGGTGCAGCACTCGCACCCGCCCCTCCATCTCCAGGCGGTAGGAGAGGGCCAGGGGGTCGTGGCCGGCGCGGGGGCTCAGGCGCCGCGGCACCGTCACCTCCGTGGCGGCCACGCGCAGCGGGTCGGGCGCCTCCTCCTGCGCGGCGGGGCGCCCCGCCAGGCCCAGCAGCATGGGCAGCACCAGCAGCGCCGCCATGGCCCCGCGCTGCCCGGCCCCACGAGGCGCCCGCCGCTCCCGCCTTTGTGACCAGCCGGCCGGAACGGCCTCTGCCCGCCCCGGGCACCGAGGCTCCGTCTTCCCCATGGCACCTGCGCTTGGAGAAGGTGGGCGCTCGTGGGCAGGATAGCACCTGCTTAAGCGAGGCACACACAGAGCCTTTAGTATTCCTCATTGGGAAAAAAACGGCTATTTCCACCCTTGAGCATAAGAGTGTCCAGGGAGGGGCTCCCTCACCAAGTTTCACACGTGTAGCCCCCACCCAGCCTTGGTTAGACCCTTGGGGGAAAGAAAGGCCTGCGCTAATAGCCCAAAGGTTGGCTTTTGTTTGGGTCTCTTCTGGATTTTTTTCCTTTCTTTATTAAAATATTATTTGTGAGAACTAGAGAACAGGAATAGAGAATTTCAGCTCAAAAGGATATTTGAAAGAAGTTTAGGGTCCAAATTGAAGAAATATGGAAATGCTGGGCCTGCCAACACACTGATTCCCGTTGCCTTTCTTAATGAGTGCCTTCTTATGACTGGAGGCAGTTTCAAAATAAATAAGAGTCGAAATAAGGATGAATTTGCTCACGTTACATACAACAGGGCAGACACAGGATTATATAACAAGGATAAAAGCATAAAACCTATTTATGCCACGGTTGCTACGTATCTCTAGCAGTTTACTCAGCAGCTTTCCTACCTCCTACCAAAGCCTTTGTTGGCTGGAATCCAATCCACCTCAGCTCTTACCTTTCTCAGTTGCAAGAGGTGCTCCCCTCCATCACAGAGCTCCTCTCCTGCCTGTCCTGGGGCATCAGGAGGTAACCCTCGTGCCGGCACAAGCAGTGACAACGTGAGGAGGCCGAGTGGCGAGGGCGAAGTTATCGAAGGTGCCTGTCACCACAATGAGCACCTCTACCCTCATGAAGCCAGAGCTGCAGGGCAGCAGTTGGTTTAGATCAGGAGCAGTAAATGTGGCACAATGACCAGAAGCCTCCAACACATACATGGATTATCACTGATGTTCTGGCATTTTCCTGCATAGCTACAGCTGTTTGAAGTTTGTCCGTTATTGCTTTGGCTAAGAGTGACCAAAGTCATGGGCTGTATTTGGCTTCGGATCACTTTTTTTTTTCCTACTAATTTTAAAGCTTTTAAAAAATTTCTTTTCCCCTCTCTGTAAATTCTCTCATCTGTGATTTTGAGTTTTCCACTTTCCAAGTGTTCAAGAACTTGAACTACGTCAGTTTGCCTTTTGAAATAATGTAAAAGCTGTAAGAGAAAAATCCTACTGCATTATCTTTTTTTGGATGTGCAGTGGCTGTAGTACTATTTTTAAATTCATGCTTCGGCTCTGTGACCATTCCTGACTTGGGCTATAAAAAACCCCTACTAAATCATTCTGCCAACTTGTTCAAGGCATCTTATGCCCAACCCCCAGAAACTGTATATGGCTTTTTTTCCCCTCCTCAGTTAATTTATGTACAACCATAAATTAGTTGTTAGAACTAGAAGAAAGAATTTGGGTTTCATCATCAAGTTAATGGCTGATTAGATTTTTTTTTTGTCTCAACACATTGCTGAGCACCTACAGCAAGTTCTTCACTATATCAATGTCACAGCAACAAGACTACACATTTGTGCTCCAATTAGCAGAGCCTTCCACTTCTGTACTGTGATCAGGTAAGGAGAACACAGGATTTTTGGGGGGTGGGGAACAGAGAGAAATGATTCCCAGGATATGGCAATGAACACACTGGAAGAAAATAGTTTCATCTGGCAATTAAAAAACTATCATAAAACAAACCTAAGTAAAGGGGCATTACCAGAAGAACTCCACACCTCTTAAAGGTTATTACAGCATGTTTGACTTCGAAGCCCCGCTATGGCTGCCTAGGGCTGCAAGCACGTTTCCTCAAACAAGATGAGTACATTACTGCTGTTAGTGGCACATTGCTGACTCAGCACGGGGCCATGGACACGGACGGTCTCAGCGCTCTGGGTAACCCCTCCCCTGCCTTGCTGAGCTTCTGTCCTCATCCACTAAGTGAGGGTCAAAGTTTCTGGTGCTTCTCGGGCCCTTTGCTCTCACGGGAAGCCCTCTGATACAGGGAAGAAGCCATAACCTTTTGTTCCAAATGTATCCACATTGAATTTTAATTATTGTTTTGAGCATTCCAGAATAACTGCTCTCTAGCTCTTCACTTGATTTAGGACATCACACAAGCTTATTACTCACTTTCAATAATATCTGGAGAACTAGCTTCTCCAACTCTGCTTTTTTTGCCTCTTCCTCTACCCGCTCTCCTCTTCCCCCCTCCCCCCCCCCTCACTTGCTTATCTATATATTTGTTACAGCCTAGCATTACAGGACAAAAGTTGCAAAGGTCCTTCCATTATTCAACAGCAACCCAGTTATAGCTCTTCATCAGTTACTGAAGCAGGTGAAAATCCCTCCTATAATCTCACAATAAATGTGACATAGCAGCCTGAATATATTCTGATTTCTTATTTATATTTGTCTGCTATTTAGAATGCTTTTTCCTCACTCTAACATTTACTAGAATATATTACAAAGTAAGCAGCAGAATAAGCAAAAGTTTGGGGACCAAGGGGAGTAGAAGTCAGCTTTTTCAAGAATGGCTCTACTACTTCTACATAAAAAGAAATAAAACATTTCTTAGGAATGGATGAATATTTTCTGCAAGCCAAAGAGTGCTCTGTATAAGCACCACAGCAAATATTCAAGGTATACAGCTGCCAAGGACGTTTCTCTTCCCCTCTCCTACCTCCTCAGGTCTAAAAGGCGATCAGATGGCACAAGAAGGTGCTAGAAGCACAGAGAAAACAGCATGCATTTGAGACAGCATTTGAGATACATTTGAGACAGTTACAAATAAACAATTTTAGCCATTCTAAGCATGTAACAGCAAGACACTTCAGTCTGTTTTATGTCATCATGTATCTCTTGGACAAAAACTAGCTTTATTCTAAGATAAGAGCTTAGCTGTCTTACCTTTAAATAAAAAGAGTGTCATTTAGAAACTTGTGGCAGTTTGACATCTAATTATATTGATTTGAGCCTCTGATTACCTAATCTTTAATCTGCATTCTAAACATACTAAAGACACTGCAATTTATATTAGCTTAAATTATTTTCTAAATTTGGCTTCCTCAAAACAGACAAACTGATATCCAAGGAATAGTTTTCTGCCAGTACATACAGCATATTTACTAACAAAGCAAGGCTTTAAGAAAGGCAAGCTAGCATCCAGGATTTGCTTCATCAAGAAGCAAGTTTTTTTTTTTTTTTTAATAAAAGTTTTTCTTTTTAACGCAGGAAACCAAGACACAAAGGATTGTAAGGATTTCAGGAGGCTGCAAAAATATACCTCAATGTAAAAACCATTCTTGGAAGTCAACTGGCAAACCAGAATGAAAACCAAAAACACTTTCTCTGAAGCAGCTCACATCCTGCCATTGACAGTTCTGTAACAGGTTTCTACAGAAAAAGAGTTGTTACAGGGAATCCATTACATAAATTTCCACAGTGTTGGTGAAGAGCTTAAATATTAAGGAAAGGGAACAAGAATCTCCTGTAGACTTCCAGGTACTGATTTAATGCAGAGGTGCAACAACTTCCTTCACTGCAGTCTCATTCGTTTTTCAGGAGGTCCTTTAGTGCCAGCACTCTGCTGAGTATTCTTTACAGTCTCTTTCTCCTCTTGCTTGATAGCTTCAGGGGCTGGTTCTGGTTCCTTCTTGATTTGATCCACTTAATAAGTAAGAACAAAAAGAAATTAAGAGTGGAATACACTGAAAAGACAGTTTAGCCTTTTCCTGTTTCAAGGTTGCTTATAATCAATTTAAAGCCTTCACACACTTTCCTGAGCTCATAGCACTAGGCAAAGTCACTAGGATGCAGGATTGACCTAGTCATTCCTTCTTGCACCCATTTTCCCCTTTCTACTTTCAAATAGCATTCCCTGAATTTGAACCTTCAGGCAATACAGTGACAGATGAAAAGGGCAAGGCACCTCCTGGGTAAAGAGTAAAATACACATTTTTCAACTTTATGCTGGTCACCACAGCAAGCTCTGATCCTGTCTAACACTTTGCAGAGCTAGACAGTACCAGGTTAACCACCTCAGTAGTAGCAGAAAGCAGTTCATGAGGTAAATGTAAAACACAGTGATATATAGTTTATTTTTTAAGAATCTTTTGATAATAAAAGAGTTTTACCTGGGATGGGCTTTTCTCCAGGCTTTTGCTGTGGAAAACAAGCAAACAAAAACCAAACATCAGAAGAGCCAAAGTCAATATTCTTAACTCCCTCATATTTACTTAGGTACACAAAGCAGGTAGTGTGTTCTTGCAACAAGAGTTGAGGTAAAAATGAGGGCTCTTCGTTACTAAATACATTTTAAAGAAAATACAAATAACTTATTTCTAAACATGCAATTTTCCCCTGACAATAGAAACTAATGGGAAAAAAGTGCTCATCTAGCGAGTCTTTCCTAATCTCCCAATTTTTCCTCTGAAGGATTAAAGGTTTTGAGAGCTGCTGTAAGCATCTGCCCTTTCTCCCCAGCAGAGGGCCTGGCAGAACAGCAGTTGCTGGGCGGATGCAGAGGTGGCCACAGGTCGCTCACACAATGCTGAGGATGTCCTTGCTAACCAGCAAGCCTCCAAATCAGCACAGTACCCAGCACACAGTCCCTGGGTTGGTTTCATTCAGCTCTTGGTTTCACTCGGCTCACAAAGCAGGAAACTGGCTATGGCTACAAAATCCGAGAGCTGACAAGCATAGTCTTCTACATGCGGATGAAGAGTTTCTCTAACAAAATTTGCCATCGTAGTTTTGCCAAGGTCTTAAAACTCACAATTGCAGAGGGCAATTCCACTTTCTACTCAAAGCCTTCCACTTCCAAAATCCATTATCTAACCACTGTCTCCATTCTAGAAAGCACAGAAAATTCCCACGCACTTTCTGATGTTCAAGGATTTTTGAACTTCTTAAGCTCCAAGTTACATAATTCTGTAGCTTATATATGTCATACCTGAACAAATTTAGGTGGAAACTTTTGTCTCAAGTCTAGAAGTAAAGCATCTACCCTTTGCCTTTGGAAAATAGAACTTGGTTCTTCTTTCTTCTTGGCTTTTGGTTTAGCCTTCTCTGTAAAAGACAGAAAATGTGACAGAAACCTATTTAGGAATTTCTGTTTTCTTACCAGCTCTTTTTTGGGTGACAAGCTGGCATCAATTTCCCTTCTAAACTCCAACTCTCCCTTGACATCAGCAGCTCTTTCTTTGAAGCAGACAGATTAGGAATAATTTTACTTCCTGAAAAACTGATTTGGTTTCTGAAAAATGTCCTTTGAGTCTCCAGTGGATTGCAGTGCTCTGCTCTCCTTTGACATAGGGCTCACCATTTCTTACCTCCCATCCATACCTCAGTGTCAACCCCACCAGCCCCACAAGGTTGGTTCCTTCAAACCTTGTGGAAAGCACTAACTTCAAACAGAAGAGGCACTACCTCTGAACTTTCTCTGCACACCCTCAGTGTATCACCAGCAAGCTTTACCTTTATGTGCATGTTATCCCCCTGCCCAAAAGCAGAGCGGGGCCTGGAACACCTACCTCGTTCCTCTTGATCTTTGAAATGCCACCAATAGCCTTTGGAGGGGTGATAACGACAGTAGGACATAGCTTCTTCAAAAGCAGACTGAATTCCGTGCACTGCAGTGAGCTTTCAGAACCATAAGAGTCACCATAAGAAAACATTTGGAATTTTTGGAAAAAAGTATAGTATAAATTCTTGTAGGCAGAGATTAAAAATTTTCCATTCTATATTCATTTTTGTTCTGGGAAGGGAACTTGAGGCAGCTAGCTTTGGACCAAGAATGTAATATTTTAAACAGGAGCAAGTGCTTTTCTAAACTGAGAAAAAAATAAAACAACAACAAAAAACACATACAGCATTTCACTAGGATACAAGAAGAAACTAAAACTAAAATCTAACTGGAGTTTTGGATTTAAGGAAAATTATCAGCTTAATAAAAAACATATTCCAAACCAAATGTCATTGAATAAGTCATTGTTAGTTCATATATATTTATGCAATTTTAAAAGTTTATTAGAATATTTGAACTTCACATTGGACAACTGGCAGAACAATTTCAGCTATTCAGATCCCTTCATCCTTACACAATCAGTGTCCTGTCCTTTAGGCCACACTATACCACACCTCTGTATAGGATACTCATCATGTTAACTAGCAGTGTTTAAGTTTTTGTATCCTATACAAGACCTTTTCTCAAAACAGCACAAGGAGGATTGAAACAGGGTGCAGAGCCACCAAAAGCAGCTACAGACTGACACATGTCAAAATGTACAGAACACTTACAACTCTGGAGTTAATGACAGACCCCAAGTCAGGTGCCTGATAAATCACACCAGCAATAATATAGTAGTCAGCCAACGGAATAACTGTAGAAGGGAGGGAAAAATAAAATGTACAGGATTAATTTTAATCTCATTCTGAAGAGCACACATTTGTTATTTATTTTCAGTAGTAACAGTAAAAATTTGAATATTCATCTCATAGTGAAAGTCCTCCTGTTGCACTCTATCCACAGACATATCAAGATTGGGTGCATATTAGAATGACTATTCCTTCTTCCTCAAAGGGAGGAGTTCCTTCTCAGCATTCCCTTGGGGAGAGGAAAAAAAGGCAAAGAACAGCAACTTTACTGCCTTGCAAAATACTTTCCTAGACAGATAGCTCTCCTTTGTCTTTGGACATACAGATTTTAACCACTTCAAACTCTTGGCTTAAGATTTAAAGGGAGGGGAGAAAAAAAAAAATCCTCCCCCAATACACGGAAATCAAAGACAGACCAATTCTATCCAAATACCCCACACTGACTCTGAACTTCCTAAAATTTCAAGTTTTATACCCAATACTTAATCTGTTTCAAACAGAGTAATATTTCTATCAAGATAAAACAAAACATATGGGTAAAATTAGCCAAGCAACTAAACGATAAAAGTAAGATCTAGCCCAAACTGTGGGACCACAGTGAAAAAATGTTATTAAAGAAACCCTAGTTAAGCTCCACCAAACAACCGTATTATGGCAAAAACACAAACATCCATGTTGTGGAAACAGAACTCTACTATGAGTAGTCAAAAAATGTGTCAAAAACAGAAATTAGGGGACATGATATTTCTATACCTGCCCTTTAAAATCCAGACTCTAAAGATTTGAGTCTTCAAAACAAATGGAAAATCTAATCAAAGAGGCAGCAGTACATGCTCTTTTTCCATATGGAGCTAAAATGGAGGCCATTATCTGACATGAGTAAATAAGCAGCATAGCTAGACAAGCCCAAGTCCTATAGAAGAGGAAGACATATACGTAGAGTTAAGTTACTAAGCAGAAAGTTAAAAAATTACTAGCAATAACCCTGCTTTTCATTTCTGTAAGGTTCATTCTGGAATAACCTAGTCTTTTACATGTATATACAGTTAACACAGAATATAGTCCAATTACAATAGAAATTTGGCAGCTCTTCTTAATCACACATACATAGGTAAACTTAAGGTTAAGAAAAGAACATTGAATCTTGCTGAATGCAAAGGGAAGGAAAAAAACAAAGTACTTCATTCAAAATTTGGGAAGGCCATCACTGACACCAGTGCTACTCTTTAAGACTATCACAAAATTCCCTCATGTCTCCAAAATATTTAGATGCATGAATGCATCTTTCTCTGAAACTAATGGAAATCATAACTTTCCAAAATAAATAAATAAAATCACATCCTAGTCACCTCAGATGATTAGCACCTCAGATGATTAGCACAAATTAAATTAATCTCATCAGCCCCAAGCAATCAATCTTAAAATTTCCCTTACTTAATAATTACATTTAATACTCTACCATAGCAATATGACATGACAGAAAGTTATTAACAATTTCCGTAGCAAAATATATGGCAGTACTTCTTCACTTTTTTCACTCCTCACATTTCACCACAAGAGTGCAGTCCCTGTGCAACCCAACTAGCAGGCCACACATCACTCTACGAGGCAAATTATCTCCACCTACCTCCCGTATAAAGCCTCATCTCTGTGTGAGATTTGAGAAAAAGACACACCAGAGGAGAACCATAAATGCTTACACACAAGTTAGAAACAGATAAAGAGAATAAACACCCAGGCTTTCAACAGCGACAAAACCTAAGAGATCTTACCTTGTGTTGGAGATTGCCTTTGCTGCTTGCGGATAATGAAGAGAATGGGCTCTTGAGCATGAAGAAGAATATATTCCACTCCAATCATTTGACTGGAAAAGAAGCAACCAGAATAAACATCTTCCTCTCAAAGTAAAAGCCATGGGATGCAAAGAGCTACAAAAATCTTGCTAGGAATGGGCTAAATCCTGATTCTTTGAAAGCTGTTCTATAACATGCAGTAAAAGAGACATATAGCTATCTACATATACAAGGCAAGTTAAAACAATCTGACAAAAACTTTTAGGCAGGACAGGTGAACAAAAGAATAAACAGTGAGAAGGATGACATATCTGTCTCTGCCATGATAGACTGTTGCTTAAATAAAGAAACAAAGGACCACAGTGCATGCATGTGATATGAAAGCCTCTCTGCAACCACATTCAAGTAAGGGGAATTTTGCCATGGAGTATTTAGCTTAATTTGTACACTGCCTGCCATATTGTCACATCTTTAAATAGCTCTCAACATGCTTGAGTTGCACTCTGTGTCACAGATGGGAAACTGCAAAGAAAGTTAACTTGCACACAAAACAATCTTACTAGACAACTATCTGTGATGTTTACTTATGACACTTAATACTTGTATTATTCATACTAAAAAGCCAGCTCTTTGGAGGAATATCCATACTAATTATGGCACACGGCCAGGGGGATATGGAATCACTAACTAGCTTGTGAACACAAAATATCCCTCAAGATAAACCTCATTCATCACAGGAAAGACAGTTAACTACATTATTAATACCAGTATTCAATTTCTGTTGAACTGGAAAGAAGAAATACTGCTTCAGAGAGTATCTAAAAGTGATGTACTGGAATCTCAGTTTCATGACTGTGATTTCTTTGAAGTGGCACTAGAGGAAGTAGAAGGTATCTAAATAGCTGGACACTCTGGAAAGGCTAAAAAACAAGAATGGAAGCAGCTTGCCAGTACATTTCCATTCAACCATCTAAGCCTCTGAGTGGATGCAAAAACAATGTTAGAAGCAGTTTCAAATTAATGACTTACTTCAAATGGTCCAGGGTCATCCGCTGCATTTTGACAACTTCATTGTTACATGTTCGGTCATAGAACGGGTTACTTCGCTCTGAGAAATAGTCCAGCACGCTGCCATTGTTCAGTATTGGAATCCAGGAGCTATCAACCCAGGATATTCCCAAGAGATTATCTGGCAAGAGAAATATCCTTTGAGTACTAAACGGCTTGAAAACCTCCAGAAGTAAAAAGTTAATTCTTGTGGCACGGGATCAAAGTAGAACATTGCCCCAAACAACCCAATTCTACTTAAAAATGCATTTCACAGAGGTCAAATAATAATTAAATCTTTTAACTTACTATAGTTCTGTTGTAGATGGACAACAACGTAATCTGTTACTACTCCACTTTTTTGCTGGTACATGATTATGCCCCACGAACGCCAGCAGGGTGGTGGTGGGGGAAAGGAGGGAATCAACGAGCTCCAATAACTGCATAATATTACCATAATACTATGTATGTGCATACGTGCATTATATGCAGTTTATATTATGAACTACAGCAATGGTTCACTTTCAAAGTTGGTTCTCTGATAGAAGAGTTGAACTTAGACAGTTGGTTAGAATCAGTTACAGAAAAAATAACCTGACAAGTGGTACACCTTACACTAAATTTAACTCCAGTCAAGCTTTTTTCTTACAAAAATAGCATCCCATCTTAGAAACACTGAAACCCGCATATCTGATGCAACAGCAACCAAAATTGTTATTTCCAAAGATGATTTCTTCTGCTGTGGGTGAAATCCATAGTAAGCAAGCCCCAAAAGACAAAGATGCTACCTTTGGGTAATGTTTCCCCATAGCTATGAATAAGGGATTCTATTCCCAGCTCTACAATTAATTTTCTAAATTGCCGATGGCAAAATGATCATTTTGCATGTCGATGAATATTATAGAAACCTAACCACGCAAGTATTCAAATTTGAAATACACACTATAAATACAAATTGTTACATGTCAGATGAGTTCCTACACATGTAGTGACATTTGGACTGAAATCCTTAGATTTAATTATGATACAAAAAAAAAACTGCGTTCCTCACACACTTAAGTGGCCAAAGTTAAACGGCGACCAAAAAACCCAGTGTCAACACTGGTTCTATGGTTGACAACATAGCTAACACCAAAAACACCAGATAACTTGAAAGGTATCTAGAAATTCCTCTATTTAAATTACAAAAGCAAGAATTAGAATTCCTAATAACTGAGAAAGCAGAAAACACGACATATGTCGTTCAGGTTTTCTAAGGAAATGTGATGCAAAGCCTTTGAAGAAGGAATGGAAAAAAAAATGAAATGCTTTCATTCAGGAACTACTCCCTTATGTTCATGCATTATACGCATATCCAGAACTCCCATTCATCATTCTTCTGTGAATATTTCGTTTTGTGGCAGTTCTGCATGTTCAAGGATCAGTCGCAAAATGTCAGCTCTTATGTTATGAGCAGCTTCCTTTATGAACGTTTAGTAAAGTGATACCACGTGCTCAGCAAACCAGGAATAATGCAGAATAACTGAGTGATTCATTCCACCTTGTCAATCTCAGAACTGCCAATCTAGCTCTTCCTTAAAATGGAAGAAAAAAAAAATCTTGAAACATTCACATTATTTTATATAGACTGCTCCCTCTTTAAAAAGAGAATCTTAGTAACAAAGAAGTAAAACCCATTAGACATGTAAGCTAGGGTAGTACTGATGATATCCTAAATGACTTTAAAAACCACAAAACAAGCTTCCTTCCCAGCAAAGGCAAAATTAGCCCAAATTTGCATGCTCTCTCTGATAAAGTCCCATTTTGTATTTCAAATACAGAAACATCTTATTGGTATGACTAATAAAAATCGAATTTCTCAAGACTGCACTCTCAGTTAAGTTCACAATGCCAAAAAGACACAGATAAATAAATCATAAAACTGAATATAAAGTTTAGGTTCTAAAACTCACCCTTCACTATTGTTTTGTAAGTGCAAATCATTATAACTGCAAAATTTTCCTTTTAAGCTACCCTTAGAAAAAGTCAAAGCTAAGAGAACAAGCCCAATATGCTTCTTGTTCCTAGGGAGAGGGGAGTATTTCCATTTATCACTGCCAGAAGATTCTATTTATGTGGAATTTGTGCCATATATTCACTTAAGTGCTTAAAGTGAAGTGCTTAAGAGAAAGAAGCAAAATCCTTACATATGAAAGCAACTTTGGTACACAGGACGCAAAACCAACCATGAAATCACGAGCAGCCACAGAGATCCATTTACGGTTTTTCTTACAGGAAAGCACAGATTTCTGAGAAGCTGGAACTCCGTGGCAAAGAAGGGCTCAGCCTGTGCTTAAACTGGGGCCAGGCAGCCATGGCGCCCCTGGGCCTTGGCCCACGCACGGCGCCGGCGGGCACCGGGCACCAGGCGCCGGCGGCTGCCCGGGGACACCCGGAGCGCGGCGAAGCGCTGCCCGCGCCGCCCCAACGGGAGGCCCCGGTCCCGGCCCGCGCCGCGGCGGGCGAGCGCTCCTACCTCGGATGTCCACGGCCGCCATGGCCCCGCACGCACTTCCGCCGCCCGCACAGGAAGTGCTGGAGCGGCGCCCACCAGCGAGACGGGAGGCGCGAGCGCCGCAATGGCGGCGGCGGGAAACCCGTAACGGCCGGGCTTAATTAATTAACGTCCGCAAACGGTGACACTGGGGTCATGAGCGGCGTGAGGAAGTTACTAATTCCCTTTCCAGAACAGGATTTGCACAAATAAGTTAGTAAGGTTGAACAGCAGAAGAAAACAAAGTGTTGAATAAGAGGAGCACCATCTGTCCTGAACACCAAATGCAAAAAGAAGCCACAAAAACACCAAGGGATACAGTCCTTCATGGCACAACTACATTTAAAATCACACACCTATCCGTAATTTGTCAGGTTTCTCATTTCTGAGTGCTTGATGTTACTACTAAGATTGTCCAGACATACTTTTGCACTGTGTAATGCTTGTGTGCTCAAGCACTGCAGATTCCCATTCATTAGCACTAATTTTAGCAGCTTCTGTCCTTGTCAAATACCTCTCTCTCAACCTTACCCAGCACAGAGAGTTTCCAATAACATCATGGCAAGTGCCATTCTAAAACCAGTGTTTAGCTATCTGTGTCATGAACAAATCTCCCGGAGAGTAGAAATGCCACAAGATACAGTAGTCACCCTTTCAGAGCTTCTCTAACGTCCTGCCTGGTTCTATGTCTGTGCAAACCAGTTCCCTTCTGTAACAAATATTAACTCAACCTCGATTTTAATTATTTACATTATCCATCGTTCCTGCTGACTGTGCACCTTTCCTGAGCAGGCATGTTTTTGGATGAGTGAGGGTCTGAAAAGCAGAGACACCTCTATGGGAAATAACGATGTTTGATGGCCTACAATTCTGAAGCCCTGCTGGGAAGAGTTGCTCATCTGCTAACGTGTTCACCTTCTGCTGCAGCACAAAACAGTAGTTTCTGTTTTCACTGAGCTTTCTCTAAGAAAGGGAGAGTCTTGAGAAGTGTTCATGTTCTGCTTTTTGGGAAAGAGGTTTGAGTTACAGGTAGAGATCTAATAAATGCTATAGGTAAAATGAGGAATTTGTGGTACTTTTAATGTCTAAGAAAAGCACCTTAATATTTAAACATTCTTATAAGGGGTTCATTTGTATTTTAAACGTACATAAAGCGCTTGAATAAAAATAAGCTTTTTTTTGTGCAACTAGTGTTTGAATGTCATCTACTGTCTCCCTTCCCCTGATGGATTTTTATATATATATCTCACCCCGATGGATTTTTTTATATATCTGTATGTAAATATATAAATATATATCAGTTATCAGAGCTAGTGAGAAATCTAGACCTACCACATTCCTCTTTTCTAGTCACTATAAATACATATAACAGAGGAGAATGCCTCTAATATAAAATGCTTTTTATGTCCAGTGGAGGCAGGATTGGTAGCACTGAACACTCCAATGAATATTAGCAGAGCAGGGACACTAATGAGACAGGACTCTCTTTATAATCTCAGATAAAAACAGCTGTATTGAAAGGACTACCTCTATAAACGGGAGGAAAGTTCTGTCAGCTGAGACAGAACAAATAAGCTAGTTACATGCCATAAGGTAGAAGTATTTTCATTACATTCTGGGTAGTTTCCAATACAAAAGCACAGGTTGCTGAACAACATGCAGATCATCACAACTTTTCAGATTCTGCCAATACGTTTTAACTCACAGTTTAAAGTAATGACCTCCATATCCCATTAACCGTTCTGTGCAAATGCAGTTCTGAAGTGAATTGGAGAGGTAGATTTAAGATCCTGTGCTAATGCAAAATCACAGAGCTTGAATTACTTATGAAATGAGTGATTTGCTACTGGCTTTACAGTAAGTAGGAATGGAAGAACATTCTTTGAAATGCTTTCCCTTTGAAAAAAAAATCAAAAAATGAATGAAGTAGTTATAGGAAATTATTGGCAGTGCAATGAAAAGAACGAAATAACATTTTAATGAGAAAAAAAAATGAGATGGCTATTATGAGTTTGTCCTCCGTATTCTGCTTTAACATTTTTGCTGAATGAAATTCTCTTCTTGCCATGCTAAAAACAATTACAATGTTAAGAGTATCTTCAGATTACACTATGCACGTAGCTATTTACAGAATAGCTTCCAGCAGGCCTTAAATTCCACTGCTGAACAGTGCTTTAGAAACCCTAACGTGGCCAAACTCTGTTTCCTAATCAGGCGTTTTTGCTGACTTCAGTCTGCTAATTCTTTCCTTCAGTGCATCTGCCTGTATTTTTCCTTTTCCTGGGATACTGTTTTATGCAGTCTTCATAAATACTGCTGATCAGATGCATTGAGTATAGAAAAAAATGGCAGGCTTGGGTGCTCTTTTTCTGCTGGAAAAATACTAGAGAAGATTTCAATCTAGAAAAATGCTGAAGTGATTTCAGTGATGGTTGCAGCTCTTCAAAATAGGGTTGCTCTCATTACTATCGGCACTGGGCGGTAAACAGTTATTAACCATTTCTAACTAAGGGTTGCTTAAGAGAGTGAAGAAAAACAAAACAGTCACAGTCTCCAGACTCTGTGTTTCCAATACGCTTTGAGTACCCATGTTTTGTACTGATTTATAAAGCCCAGCATGGCCAAATTACAAAATGCTAGATTTTTATACAGTTACTCAGGCACTTTGCTTATCTGAAGGCAGCCTTTAATAAAACACGGGTCTCTCTAGTTTGATGAACAAAATCAGGATTTGCTTTCCTGGTTTATTGCTGTATTTGATTAAAAACTGGGCTTTGATTTGGCAATGAGCACTGTGCTACAAAACACAGCATTGCAAACTTATTGCAGCCTAGGGGAAGGATGCAAAACGTGCGCAGGCCAACTAGTTGCCAGGAGGAAATTTAATTGTTTCAAGGTAGGAGAGCTGCAAAATCAAACAAGTAGCACCAGTGGTAAAACATCAATGAAACCTTTAACGAAACCTACTCTGTCTGCTTGAATAACCTCAATCCTTACAATGGTTAAAAATAAGGATTTTATTTCAGAGAAGAATTATAGTGTCTGCTGTGTCCATTTAGTTGCATACATTTTCTTTCTTTTTCAGCACCTGTCTCCCTAAAACAGATTTCTTCACCTGCTCTGAAATGTTAATGCGCTCACCTCATCACTGTTTCAAACACTCTTTTTTCAAGCTCTTTCATTGGATGGCTTCTTCCCTGCTCTCCTATCATTTTATTCTTTACTAGTGTTGGTTGCCTGGTAACTCTAACACTTCTTTCGTTCCCAGTAATTTTACGTCTTCCCCCCCCACACTATTTAGTCATAAAACCCAACATTTTTCTCTTAACTGGTGTATTCCCTCTCCATCTGTGCCTTCACATCACACAATTTTGAAGACAGACAAGTGACCAAAATGTCGATCAGAGGTTGATCTTTGTGTCTGACTTGGATTATAATCATTTTAGTGATCTTCCTGTTAACACAAGTGAAGGCTGGCGCTGTGGGTGGAGCAGATGACTTCACTTCCTTGCTAAAACCCAGGCAAAGTCAGCTCCGATTCCCAAGCTCGGTTTTCTCTACTGATCCAAAAGGGAAGGCACTTGCAAAGAGCATGCTGTGCAACTGGGAAAGCAGGACAAGTGAAGGATGAGGCAAAGGACACTTCACATATTGCCTCTAAGATTGGAAGAAAACCCATAAAAAGTTGTCTTCCCTCATGTTCCTCTTTAGCATTCCCTTTTCTCACTGCTGTTACTCCAGGCCTCTCCTTGGATCGCTCCTCAAGAGCTCCCCAGCCTGCACTCACTTATGTGGAATTGTATACAGCACCTTGCGCCACCAGCACATCCAGAGTGGCCCTACTCTGTGAAGTCAAATAAATGTTGAAGAGGCTTTTCTCCCAACCTCCTGCCTCTGCTTCTAGAGACAGAGGTCACTTTAATCCAGCATTTGCACATAGCAAGCCTGTTCACACCAGGACCCAGAGGCATAATGAATTAACGGTAAAGACTGAGCTAACCTAACGTGAGGAAGTCAGGCATTTGCTGGGCCTGTGAAACAACCCTATCTGCTCTAATAAAATGTTCCTCCTCTCTCAGGCAATACTGTGTCACCCAAGGTTTACTTGCCAGCTAGTTGGATACTGCTTTGGACTGAGAAAAGTCCCAGTTTCATACACAGGTGTCATGATAGTACAGGAGCTTAAGGGGCTTTTCAGCTTGCCAGCTACATGAGGCTTTTGGCTGCTTAGTCTATACAAGGTATTTTCAGGGAGCAGATATAGCTGGTCTCTATAAATGAGACTGAGTATGGGTTTCTCTTCCTTTCCATCCAGGAGCTGCTGCAGAGGGATCACTGTAGGCTTCATCCGACTGCCTCATGGCCTCTAAGCTGCTGTAAGATGCTCAATATGGATAGGAAACTGCTACTGAATGCTCAGCATGGGCTTTTGGGACTATATAGAGGCATAAAGAGTCTGCTAAAATAATTCCGGATTGCAGTTTGCAGCAGAATCCCGTTCTGAGGAGTATTCATTCTATGGTTTTTGTTTATCAGATACAGATAATCTTGGATTCGCCGTCATTCCAAAGCAGCCATAGTTGTTGCCCTGCTCTCCTGTACAATGCTGGAAATAATCTAGCTTGGCAAGAGGATACTTTCCAGTGCCTTCTGCACAAGTGAAATCTCCATTTGGGGATATTCTCTCCACCATCAGCCCAGAATGGGCCAGCCAAGGTTATTTTACAGCAAGACTTTGAAAGGAAAAAAGTAGGTTAAATTAAACTCACAGTACAGAGATTCACGATTTGAAATAAATGAGGGTTGGGTCTGTTTAGAGGACTTGGGAAAGAGGCAGAGAAGAAATTTGGTTGAGATACACAAAAGCATTGGGAAGAAACTGGACTTTAATCTTGGACCCTGCCACCTGACCTAGATCCCATTTTCAAAGGCTAATACCCTGCCATGCAACATGGGTCAGTCTCTGAAACCGGCAATCCCAAATGCTCCGTGCCCCTCATGAATGTGTGTTCATCCATTCGTTGGCAATGGATTTTGTGTTATCAAGTGGCAGATTTGTTAGAGGGTCTCCTGTTCTCATGGCTCCCTGTGCACAGAAGACACCACCTAAGAATAATTTCAGAAAACTCTGTGGCTTATGCAGAACCCTTCACATTTCGTAAAGTAAGATATATGAGCTACAATAGGAAAAAGCCTTAAAAGCAGAGAAGAAAAGAGTGATCAATAAAATAAACAAAATATTAAACAGATTAGCAAACAAACAACAAGGCAGCAATTGTGCTCTATCCCATTATTCCCAGGAGGCTGGCCCAATTCCCACCAACGCTATGGCCTTAAAGTACACTATGAGTGATCTTGCTAATAAGGTCAAGCACAGCTTATTATTCTAACACCTCTACCTTTTCCAGTACTCCTCTTTCTCAGCTTAGCAATATGACTTGAATAATTGTGGGACTCCATACAGGAAGCAACAGCACTGTGAGAGATTTTTCCAGACTGATATTCCTTCTTTCTGACTTCATTACTATCCAAAGTATCAAGAAGCACAAAAGTATTTCTGTTCTTCATGTGGAAGGAAGAAGAATCAGATATATTCAAACTGTTAAGTTCATGCGCTGAAGAAATAATTTCTGCCTCATCAGTAAGCATCAGAATTAAAACAACTATTAAAAGAACCCTATAAATAAAAACAGAACTACATAGCTTACACTAAAAATTATTTATAGGAGTTGTAGGGCCAATAATACTGACCTGTCCTTGAATCAGTGAAATTCACTATCTCTGCCAGTCACTGGAAAGGAAATACATATTTCCCTGACAAACTTAAGATGTACTGAAAATTTTAGAATAAACAAAGAGTAAGTCAGTTATGTTTAAGAACATGAGTGTAATACTGGTCCACAAACCAGCATTATTATGCAGGATTGGAGAATAATGAGATGACAGCTGAAAAGTGATTCCAGTTCTGGTGTTTGTACTTAAAAGGAATTTTTGAAAAGAGTTCAGCAAACAATTATGGGATTGATTAGCAGATTAGAAAACATCCCTTTTTAGCAAGAGATTAACGTAGTCTACTTAGTTTACCCCAAAGAAACCAGAAGTAAACCTTGATGAAGTCAACAAATAGCTGCTAAGAAAAAAGATTTTGTGGCTACAGCAGTTATCCATGCAATCTAGCAGTAAGCAAACAAACAAACAAAAATGCAACAAAAAAACCAACATTGATTAGAAGCTTAAGTAAGACAAACTGGATAGACAAATAAATACATAAATCAATAAATAATGAGGACAATCAGCAACTGGAATAAGCCATCAAAAAGCCTTTAAGATTCTCCATTCCTTGTAGTATTTAAACCAGAATCCTTAGATACATGTAACAGCTCAAATGGAAACAACGAGCTGTAATAACAGATCACTAGCTAGGATTATATGTGTTATAAAAAGCAGATTACATGATCATAGTATTATGTGTTCTCTATTAAACCCAAGAATATGAAATGTAGAACATCAATATTCAACTACGGTTTACTGCCATTTGTAAACAAAGTAGTAAGGCTGTCAAGCTACCAAGTGTTAAAAACAAGCAATCGAAATCACACCTTGCCTATTCTTTGGTTTTCTTTGAGTGACATCTTTTGCTATTTCATTCCCAAGATTTGACAACTGTCAAAACAGCCCTAAGACACTATGACTGTGTTTTACAAATTTGAAGGATGTCATACAAATTATTTGAGAAATGCATATTAAAATCTATTAAAATAGATATTTTCTTCTACAAAAAGTATCCATTTTCTTTCTTTTCAATGAATGCAGATTTGGTTAATGTAAATTACAAGAAGGCAAATAAAATAATATATTTTAATGCCAAGCCTGTTCCTGCCTTACTGTCTGGTTTCAGATGAATTCTTCACACATTGCACCTTATCCTGGCATGAGAAAATCCTAGAAGGCTGTAAAGTCTGTTATTTACTGCAGATTCACAGGTAGCTCCCAGAAAATCTATCCCACATGCCCACATACTGCACGGATATATTCACAGACCTCTGAATTTGTGCAATAAGAATTCTGCAAGTCCATCTTTTGTAGAAAAAACATCTCACTGACTTTAGCTGGAGCAGATGAAGCCATGTTAACAAACAGTCTGGCTCTACACATTTCCATTCTCTACCTGTGTTCAGGATCAGATATGGCAGAACTAGAGGGCTGCTATTATAAAGTTTCTCCTGTTCTACAGAACAAAGGCAAAAGGCAGGACAAATGCTTTCTCCACTGTGCCCATGCCCATGAGTTCAGTTATTTATTTGGAGATAGTATCTACTTGGATTAGTTGCAGAGATCCATGCATTTGGAGTCTTGATTACAATATGTCCCTGGCTGCATTTGTTTCCAGTATGAAAAACAATCAATGAATGTAACAAAGGTGACAATTCCACAGAACTGTCTGTAGAAAAGAATGAGTTTGAGTTGAGGAAAATTCTGCTCACTGTTCCGATGATGGCAATGCTAAAACAAGGCTGGCCATTTGTGTTTGTTAACACAGGATTAAACTGGCTTCTCCAGAAAAGGCTCACATGAATACCAAATCCTTGTAGGCTGATGGTAGATAAAGTGGGTTTGCACATTTTGCCTGTTTATGCCTCAGCATGGATTTCACTGCCTTTCATGTTCAGCTTTGTTTCTTCTCACCTGAATTTCTATGGCCTCTCTTTGTCCCTGCTCGACAAGTCATGGTGTCCACAAGTGTTCCAGCCACCAGCTCACCTTCAGAGAAATTGCACCAGCTCCACCTTCAAACACATCCACGGTTTCCTCATTGACGTTCAAAGTGACTGTTTTTATTGCAGCATTTCCTACTTTCTTCCTCATGCAAGACATCTTTTTGTGCTGTCTTTTCTCCATTCCACTCCACCTTTGTTCTCTCGCGTATTCTCACTACCTCTGATTTCAGAGCTCTCAGCTCTGTTCAGATCTTTCTCTGAAGCACTCAACTGATGCTCTCAAGATTGCTGATTCTCTGCTTTTCAAATCCCTGATGGAAGGATGTTTTCTCCTTCCCCTAGCCAATATTTAATTATTTATCTACCTTGTTAATATGCAGTATTAAGAAAAATCACTGAAACAGAATAAAAATTATTTCAAGCCTCCAAATCCAACATATGTAGGACTAAATCTATGTTTTCACTAGATGTTGCATATTTTAATGCTCTTAAATATGACATTATGAAGCAGGAAATCCACTATTGATATACAAAGACAGGAAGCTCCCACCTGCAGTCCAAGACAAAAGAATTTCCCACTTGAGATGCTTGTAATAGCAACTTCCCGTAGTTCTCTTACAGCCTCAGCTATATTTTTACACAATTTTCACACTCCAATCCTCAGGGCAAGCAGAGGATGGGGAAAGAGGAATCATGAATATAGCTTACCATGGGCTTGTTTTTCCAGGAATTTGGAAACACTGCTTTGCAATACCTTGTCTATCTGGTGTATTCTGCTCAAATGTATTTTAGATTGTCCAAACAATAATAGAGTATTTCAAACTTTGTGTCATTTCACTTTCTATTCTGAGAGGTACAACTTCTACAAGGCACTTTCTGCAGAGTAAAACTGACCACATTACAGTTTGTCCCATATTTTAGATAAACTTCGCACCTCCCTAACAGCTGCATGGGAGTAAAGCTGAAAATGATACTTTGTAACGGCTACTGTTTAAGAGCCAAAGTCTTTGAATTCTATTTCCATCTCTGCTGATTCAACTAAGAACTCTCATTGCTTTGTGTGTGTGTATGTATTTATGCATATACATGACTTGCATTTTTGAATTGATCAAGGCCATTTCTATCATGCTATTCATGAGAGACTAGATGACCTCTAGAGGTCCTTTCCAACCTGAAGCATTCTATCATTCTATGATTCTGTGATTTCAGTGTTACGCCAAAGGCAGAAGTGATGATCAGGCGGCCACTGACAAGGACTGAAAGGAGAAGAGCTAGTGAAGGTCAGTAAGAGTTTGGGCAAAAAAATCAGTAATTGATGGGACTGGGGAATCTTGAGCCGGGTCAGAAGAAAATCAAGAAGCCTGGGAAGCACAGGATAGATGAGGAAATGACAGAGATAGAGAATAGCTTGAAGGCAGCAAAAGGGAAAAATCTCCAAACACTAGAGAATAGGCAAATGCTAAGAGAGCAGCCAAAATCTTTTCATCAGTGGGAAACTTTTTTTTTTCTTTCTTTTTTTTTTTTCCTCTGAGCTGCCAGGACATTCCTGCTCAGGAATTACCGTGGCAGCTGTGCTCAGACAAGTAAGGCCATAATGGCTGCTCTTCAGATTCTCCTTAAGGCAATGCTGCTAATATTAGCTGTGCCCAATAGCTTAGAGAAAAAGAAATGCTTTTTCAAACAATGTAAGTTCAATGTGTTGCAGAAATCACTAAATTAAATCTAATTTTCTGCAGTGAAATCTCAGTGACCCTTGATTAGTGGTAATTTCCACATGTCCGCATTGTGCATCTTACATCTGCACTGTCTCTACCACATGGCCCCTCTAAACAAATCTGAAAGGCTTTCACAGATCAAGGCCCAGGGAGCCAGTTAGAACTTGTCTCCTCTTTGCAGGATGAAGCAATGTTGTTCCCCCACTTAAGGTTCACTTAAGCTCCTGGTATACACAAAATTATACTCACACCAGGTTGTACTGGACAATATCCATTGCAGCAGTGTACTGCGAGATGAGGCCTGGCCTGGAAAGATGCCTGCATGGGGAATAGAAGCGCTTTTGCAACCAAAGAACAAAGCAGAGACTCTCACGTGTGAGCTGCAGGGCTGATGCTACGAGGATCACGCACAGATGGTGAGCCTGTGACTATACTGTCTGGGGCTTTGTGCTCACCAGACCTCACAAATTTGTGTCTGGCAAATCTGGGATTGGATGTCCTCAGGAAAAACCTCATGCTACAGGATGATGAATGTTGGTGATAAAGCAAATAGCATTTGTCTTTCAGAGACTTTCCCTCTTTATGCTTTTTATGAGCAGAGCACCTAGATATAAAGTATACTGAGCTGTCATTCAAGTGGCTTCACTCGAGCACTTCTATAGGTGCAGGAATCCCCTTGCTCAGAAATGGATCTGTCTCCAGGATGACGTATGCCATCTGTTTAGTTTTGCACTGCAGCACCCTCAGCATGTTAGCTTGGAGAGAGAAATGGAATAACTACATGCCACTGGAAAAGCAAAGGCAAATGCATTTACACTGAAATTTGCCAAGGCCTTATGGCTTAAAACTCAAACTCAGTTACAGCACAGAAGTGTTAAAGGTCAGAATGATAAACAGCATTAATGGCACTTCTTTTCCAAAGACAGCTTTTGTAACTGAACTGCAGGGCCTACATCCTGCTGATAGTCTGGCTAAGTAATCACTTTTGGGAGAATACCATTTACTGCATCATCAACCACACTTCCTGAAATAGCCTGTGCTTCCTTGGAGGCTTTGCGTCTGATCATCTACATCTTGCACTGACTTCCGAGAACAGGCTGTGGATAAAAACGTGGAGTGCTTCCCTTTCACATCATTTCACACAGAAATGTTTAGCACACTAATAACCTTCCTAGAGGATACTGTTTTGCTATCAGTCAATCATGACAAAGTTGCTTGCTAGCTCATCTTCACCTTTGTGAAGATTGTCCCACAGCATTAGCCAGCAAAGACAGATGCTGTGAGCATAACAATTCACATAAGCCTTTGTTTTCGAAGACTTGCCACACCAGGAACATGACAGAAACTCTGCTTGTTGTCAAAGAGCTTAACTGAACTCCTTCAGAAACTGCTGGAACAAATATTAAAAAAGGCAACTGCTTTTCTAGCAGGTCTGGTTTGCTCTGTAAAATTAGCACTCACAGTTTTCCTGTTGCAGTTCAGCTGTAAGATCAGTTCTGAATAGCTGTGCCTCGCACTATCTGGCTGTCGCACTAAGCAGGCAATTAGAGGCACATATTTCCCCATTTGCTCCCACACTTCATCTTTCAGCCCATAAACAGCAATAGGATGTACCCACAAAATGGAGATACAGACTTTTTTTCAACCTTAGGGGTAGTTAGATGCACATGTTTAATTTCTGCCTGTACCAAACACCATGGAAGAATTCAGCTGAAGGAGAGTTATGGCCATTCCTGTGAGTTAAATGCAGCAGCTCTGGTATTAGCTATATGTGTAATGGGCAAGAAAAGGTAACTATACACATATCCTGGAATACAGTTGGAATGACTGGTTCATCCTGATGGTGTGTAATTGTGTAAGCAGGATGTACTGACTAGGCACCAGTCCTAATGCAGACACATAAACCCAGTATGTTTTGCTGCAGGTGGTCACTGGACAGCATTTCTTTTTGAACGCCAGCAACCTAAGATTTCTGAGTAGTCAGTGAATTTTAGGATTCTTTTTATGTTGTTCAGTAATTCAGGCTCCAGTTCTGGTCATATATTGTCTGATTTTACTCAAACTCAAGCAACTTTCTACTCATATCTGTACAAACGTAAGCTACAAACATCATCTGGTCCATCTCTTTGGGTTGTGACCTTTACCAGTATTTGACTATTGTAGAATCATAGAATGCTTAGGGCTGGAAGGGACCTCTAGAGGTCATCCAGTCCAACCCCCCTGCACATGCAGGGTCACCTAGAGCACGTGGCACAGGACTGCGTCCAAGCAGGTTTTGAAGATCTCCAGAGAAGGAGACTCCACAACCTTTCTGGGCAGCCTGTTCCAGTGCTCTGTCACCCTCACTGTTAAGAAATTTTTCCTTAAGTTCATGTGGAACTTTTGGTGCTTCAGTTTGTGGCCATTTCCTCTAGTCCTATCAGTGGCCACCACTGAAAAGAGGCCAGCACCATCCTCTGCACTCCCTCCCTTGAGGTACTTATATACACTGATCAGGTCCCCTCTCAGCCTTCTCTTCTCCAGGCTGAACAGGCCCAGCTCCCTCAGTCTCTCCTCATAGGGGAGATGTTCCAGGCCCCTGATCATCCTTGTAGCCCTGCGCTGGACTCTCTCTAGCAGCTCCACATCCCTCTTGTACTGTGGAGCCCAGAACTGGACACAATACTCCAGATGTGGCCTCACCAGGGCTGAGTAGAGGGGCAGGATCACCTCCCTCGACCTGCTGGAGACGCTCTTCTTAACGCACCCCAGGATCCCATTGGCCTTCTTGGCCGCGAGGGCACACTGCTGCCTCATGGTCAACTTGTCGTCCACCATGACACCCAGGTCTTTCTCTGCAGAGCTGCTCTCCAGAAGGTCAGTCCCCAGCCTGTACTGGTGTCTGGGGTTATTCCTCCCCAGGTGCAGGACCTTGCACTTGCCCTTGTTGAATTGCATGAGGTTTTTCACCGCCCAGTTGTCCAGTCTGTCCGGGTCCCTCTGGATGGCAGCGCAGCCCTCTGGGGTATCAGCTACTCCTCCTGGTTTCGTGTCATCAGCAAGCTTGCTGAGGGAGCACTCTACCATTACATGTCAGGAAAGGATGTCAGACACCAGCAGCTCTGCGATAAGAGCTTCTGTCCAGTCTCTTTTCCCCAGTAATGGTGCCCTTATGCATAAGCCAGATCTAGGTCACTGCTTGCTCAAAATCTTCACATCATATTCTTTTGTCTGGCCATCAGAATTAGGACAGATTGGGATTCTGGTAGAAAAGGTAAAGGAAAAATTAGCAGTGAAAGATACCAAGTGCCTATTTTGCAATTCTTAATATCTGTCTGATAAGAATTCTTCCCCCCCCCCCTTTTTTTTTTTCTTCTTTTTCTTTTATTCCAACTTAGTCTTTTCAAGAGAGGAATCATCTTTGCTGTTTTCAGGCCAGTGTGAGAAAATGCAAGAGCCTATCATCTGGAACACCAGGCTTGCCTGACAAATTATAACTACTATACAGCCTGCAGATGGGCCGTCAACAATTGATTTTGAAGATAGCAAAAGTGTTTAACAAACTTTATGTTTCAGCAGCATTCCCTTTCTCTCCAAGGCAACTGCAGTGTTCTGCAAATCAGAATATCCATTTTTAATTAACATACAAAATGAAAACACTGAGAATAGCAATAAAGAGTTTCGATTTCACCTGTCCTGTCTCTTTTAGCCTCCATAGCTAAGGTTTATAATTAGCACTTCAACATTATCTTTATAAATAAAAAATAATCCAATATGTTATAAACAGAACACTCATTTGAATTTTGAACAGCTGTTCTGTTTAACCATCTACCTCTTAAAATTCTTTATCAGCAAACATTTCTGTGAAAAAGATGTTGCTCATACACATGTAAGGAATGCTTGTCACAGAAACACTGTTATTTGCCTGCAAACATTTGTGTTCACATTCTTTCCTGATTGTATGCTATTCCTGGGAAATTCACTGTACCCCTCACTAACCATTCCCAACTAAGCATTTAGTAACCACTGAATAACCCAACAGGACCAGCTGGTCAATCGCACAATCCATACACAATATACTTTAAGTGAAGCATGTTGTATCTCATGAGCACATGTAAATAAAGGAGCTCTCATGCTAAAGAAATTATTGACTACAACAATTGAAGAGATCACAAGAATATGTATCAAGGTAGTCACTTCTTCTTGAATATGTTTTTGTTCCCCTTTTTCCCTTCTTTGGATACAACTATAAATGAGAAACTCCCAAGCAAAGGATTTCAGATGCTCTTTGCTTTTGTTTTCCCAGGTCTTTCGGAAGCTCTGTCTCTTCTCTTCCTTGTACATGGACAAAAGGCTGAGGCGTAGAGCTTTACATATGATTTGGAAATAAATAATGGATGATTGACTAAGCTGGTGACAGACTGTAGCAGCAGCAGCAGCTGTGTATGCTGGAAGCTCCTGCAGCTTGGGAATGCTCATTCCAGCTGAATGAGAGCAGTTAGGGATCTCTTCTCCCATTCACAAGAGCTTTACACCATTTTCATTACAACCTATTTTGGGCCCATTTGGAAAGAGATGCATCTTCTGCTTTGCATCTGTAACTATTTGTAATGGACTCAATCACACATTTCTTGCACAACCAGCAGTCACATTAAAGACAAGCACAAGGAGAGCTGTATTGATGCCTTAGGGCATTTACTATATTCAAAAATGATTTCTATTTTTGAACTTGCATAAGCCCGAGCCCTTAAAGTTAGAGTGGCTAAAAATCTCACCCAATACTGTCTGTGGTACAGCAAATTCACAATAAGCTAGAAAAATGCATCAACAAAGCCCAGGTACCCTGACTCCTTAGCTCTCCTCAATAGACTTTCCAGATTCTTTAGCATTGTCCTGAAATCTGAGGAATCTGTGCCGTATGTTAATATATCTGCCTGTATATTAAATGCCCAATTGGGCAGAGACAAACTCTCAGACCTAGAGGAAGGTCTTAAAATCTCACAAATGTTTGTCCAGTATCTTTCTCAATACTAACAGTTTCACTGCAAAACACACCTTCCCATTGTCAATAGGACCCTTCAAACACAATTTTTTTTCAGGCAAGCTGTAAGCAGGAGGTTATGGTTTAATGAGTCACAGATCTCAAAATAACACTATGAAACATATGACCCTGCATAATAATAACAATTGAGCAATGCAAACATATACCTTGGAATGTGCTAAGGAAATCTCAATGCGGAGGAGGAAAGACAGGCACACCCAGGCATTTTTAGACACACATGGCACCTAGGGGAATTCAGACATGCACACTCAAGCTAATATAGAACAAGATAAGCACAGAATCTCTGTGGACAAAAACTCACTTTGCACAAAAGGCAGGCACAACTCATATTGACTAGCAGTGGACACGGCAGATAATGAATTGCCTTCATTTCATCTGAATGTGTCACATTTCGCAGTCCAGCATATCTGTATGATACATAAGCCTCTTCTTTCTGATGCTCTGCGTTTCCTGTCAGGTTCTCAAGCTGGGTATCAATCGTTAGAGGTGCTGACCATCCCAAGGCTATATGTGACGTCTAATGGGCTTCAGGTAGCTGTTATCTGGATCTGGACACTGGGTCATGTATAACTAAATAAAACATAAGACATTTGTCAATTACAAATCTTGTCTCGCTTGGGAAGGCAATAGTTTCTCACGTTTTCCTTCAAAAAACACACATTCTCCTTGAAAAAGGGACAAACACACTCCCTTTCAAGAATGGTCTCTGTGGTGTCTCTCCGCCCAGCATTGCGCTGCTGCTTAAATATTTTAGTGCAGCCCACGAAGTACTGAGCTTCTCTCTAGGTGGAAGGAGTTGATGGGCTTAACTGACCTTTGCCAGTCACCCTATACAAATCTGACAGGAGCTTTAAACTCCCTGGTTGAGGATCCAGGTCTCAGCTGAGGAATACTGCTCGACACCAGCATGGCACCTAGCAATCACCCAGACACTTTTGCTACCCCTGTGCTGGGATATACACAGTCATGGCATCCTCTTCATACTCACCACAAATCCATCCTATGCATGTTCCGGATAGATTTGGGCTCAGGCAAGTTCTGAAAGAAGCAACAAACATCAGCTCCCAATCTCACTTTGCTGGAGATCATTCTTTCGCTGCTTCTACACCTGCTCGGATCTGGGGAATTGAAATTCTGTGACGATCTTCCTTCCTCTGGCAAAGTTAGAGTTCTAGCATAAGGGACACACTGTACTTGTGAATTCTCCTGAATAGGATTCAGTACCTGTAAAAAGAAACCTCTGAAGTTACGTGAACTCGGGTTTTGTGATATATCTAGATAGTTACGAAAGACTCAGCAGGAAATTTCCTTCCTTAATTTTTAGGTTCTACACATGACTTCTATGACCAATATACATATAAACCCCCCTCACTGCTTTTGTATTTTTAGATCATCCATATTTTGAGCAAGATCTGTATGTGAGCTATATTATTGAGGTAAATGAAAACGCAGGGCATTCATCTGCAGAAAGCAAGGCCTCGCAAGGGTGTGCTTGGTAGGGCACCTGGAAATCAAAACACCTGAAATCATTTCTGAAATCTTGCAAATATTTTCAAAATTATCCAAACTCCCAATGCTTTTATGATGAGTGTGATGCCATTTGCTTTTCCTTAAGGAAAGGTAAGTGCTTGGGTATGTGTCTGTGCTGCAGAGACCGCAACATGTGCCAAGTCTGTTAGCCTAGAACCAGCAGAATCCCATCACCACGGCACAGAGCTGCAGCTCACCAGCCCTACTAACAAGGAATCATCTCGACACCACTTGCAGACCTGCCTAAATGCCTCCATGTGGAGCTGTGCTGCACAAGACAGCCCAGTTCACCCAGCACTGCACCGTATGCCATCACTCCAGGCTAGGCACGTCTCAAAAGAGCAGCTCCAATCTCCATTTTAAAATGTGTCCGTGGTTATACAGGATAGTTTGACCATATCACAACTGCAGGGTAAACATATCCATGTTAAATGCATCCTGGAAAGCCACTGCACAAAATACCATTAAGTAAACAACAGCAAAAAACTCACAATATTTTCAGCCATCTTCTAATCTTTAACTATGTTCTTTGGATGTTTTGGAGCAGCAATGCACTGAAAACCTAGTAAATTGCTCTATGACACCGCGCAGACACTGTGTTTGGCCCAGCAAAGCTAAGCCCAGCACTGGAAGCACTTCTGCTACCCACCTACAAGAGGAGAGCCACTCACCACCGCTTTCCCCAAATCAGCCCGGGTTCAGCATCAGCTGGTTCATCAGAACCAAACAGGGAACTCTGATCTAGGGAAACCCAAGTCTCTGGAATGGCCAATGCTGGGAATGGAGGAGCTGCTGAGTCCCCACTGATGTAGCATGGGGTGTGCGAAGAACGAGGCACAAGGTGGAAGGGCCATGGCTGCCCTGGCTGCGGGAGAGCGGCCGTTAACGGCCGCCAGGTGACCGTTATGCGCGGCGGGAGAGAGATGCCGCGTCTCGCCAACGGCCGCCAGGTGACCGTTGGTGGGGGGGTAGCGGGTAGGGAGCGGCCGCGGCGGCCTCGCCCGCGCTGCGCTGCGCGGGGCGGCGGAGGCGGGAGCAGCAGCAGGAGGAGGAGCGGCGGGCGGCGGAGGATGGGAGCGGGCGGCGGAGGCGCGGAGCGGCGCGGCGGGGGCACGGGCACGGGCACGGGCACGGGCACGGGCACGGGCGGCAGCGCGGCCGCGGCATCGCCCGCGTAGGGCGGCGCGGAGGGAGGGCGGCCGGGCGGCGCCGCCGCGGCCATGGAGAGGGCGAGCCCGGCGGCGGGCAAGCTGAACGCGGGCAGCCGCGGCGCGGGCGACGGCCACGGCCCCGCGGGGGGCGCCCAGGCGCGGGCGGCGGCGGGCGGCGCGGAGCCGGGCGGCGCGGAGGCGGGCGAGCTCATCGGGCGGGCGCTGGATTTCAAGAGCCAAGGGGCGCAGTGCTACAAGGACAAGAAATTCAGGGAGGCCATCGGCAAGTACCACCGCGCCCTGCTCGAGCTCAAGGCGCTGCTGCTGAGCCAGGAGGCGAGCGGGCAGCGCGCTGGGGCCGCGCTCAGCGAGGAGCACAGGCAGGCGGTGGAGGCCATCGAGGTCGACTGCTACAACAGCCTGGCAGGTCAGCGGGGCCCCCGACCACCTCCATCCCCTCGGCGCCCCCGCGCGGCCCCTTTCCCCGCCCTGCTTGTCACGCCGTGGGCGTTTTGTCGCAGTTCGGTGCTTTGTTGCCATCTCCAAGGTTGGCCCCGGAGTGTGCCAGGTGCACCAGCCTTGGCTTGCGCTGGGGCATCGTGCGCTGCGAGGCCGCTGGCCACCTCGCAGCCTCCCCGTGCGCCCTCTGCCCTGCAGGCGAGTGGGGTAGCGCGGGGACATGGGGTGCTCGGGCTTAGACGAAAGTGTGGCCGGGGATCGGGCTGAGAGGCTGGGGAATGGCCCGAGGGTGCAGCGCCTGCTCCCTCAAACCCACGATGTCCTTCAGTCCCTGCGCAGAGCCCCAGTCGCGGTGCTCATAACTAGCAGCAGTGCACAGAGAGATGCCTTCTGTCACATTCGATTGGAGGAAAGGGAAGGGTTTGGGAGCCATTGCAATAGCTACAAATAGTACTAGACACAAAAAGCTTGCTTTTTTTTTTTTTTTTTTTTTCCTCTTAGCTGCAAAAGTGGATCTCAAACATTAGCAAATATAGTACTGGCTTGTTGCTAGACACTGGTCATGGCTGTGGCCAGGGGACTTTTGATCACTGCTCCTTGGCTCCCTGCTTTCTGTTTTGAACAAGTTCTGTGAGAAGGTGCAAGGGAAGGGTAAGCATTAAACTACCTTACAGCCTGACCCTGAAGTCCAAGACAAAACTCCTATTGACTTAAGTGAGCTTTGCTGAAAAAAGAACTGCAAGATCAGAGGCTATTCTTGTTCCCTGCAACCACACACACTTTTGCTTTCTAAGCTGAAAGAATCTCTAAAAGAAGACCTTGTCCTTAAGTGCATGCAGGATACAAGGTGCTCATAAACTGAAAGAGGTGCACAGCCTGACAAAATTGAGAGCTGTGCAGCCCATAAGGATGAAGGGTCACTTTTCATCCTTTACATCTTTGGGGGAAAAAGATGGCAAAATTAGGGATGTTAGTGTGTCAGCTGTTGCTATCACTTGGCTTTTGGCTTTCTAGACAGATTTGGTTAGCAATGTTTCCTGATTAAAGCAAACAGGGTTTAAAATACCAGCCTAGAATCTTTTCTTCTTTCAATCTATGTTGATCTGTTATCTCCATGTGATTAGTGGGATGCAGCACAGTTTAAACCCCTTTTATCGTGTTTTCAAGTATGCTTCCTTCAAAATACTGTTTAAAAGGCATAGAGAGACAAGTGATATTACACAGTGGTACCATTACTACACAGTTCTAATTTTGTCTCTGAAAATTTCTATCTGCAGGTTTATCAAAACACACTGTAGAAGGCAAGGCTCTTTCAGACTGGCAAGCTAATACAAAGGGCCCGTAATGCTATGAACAATATAGCTTAGAGTGTTCTGCAGTTCAAAAAAATACTCACAGGAAATATCTTTTCTGACTGTCAGTACTGAGATACAAATGAGATGTGGTATCTAGAAGGCAAATGAATTGGGAGGGAGGAATTGGAATTAGCTTCTGTGGCACCTTCTGCTGAGTACACAAATTCCCTTGCTGGAAGTGTTTACACTCGTGCTGACAGGATTGTCCTGCATGGTGGAGGCTGTCCAGCATATGTATTTACTGTTTCTAGTTTGTGCAGGCAATTTTTTTCACTGCTGATTGTATTTGATCCTGTCAGCAGTAGCAGTGAGAGACAGTGGGAGAATGTGTGCTCCATCTTTAACCTACATTTGAGCAGATTTTACCTAAATTCACCAGTGCGAATAACAAGCAGGTATAATAACTCTGGAGTTGTAACTGGTGCTTTTCCTGATTTGAGATAACCTCACAGCAGCTCAAGGTATCATTTTGCACAGACAGTTGTAATATGTTTCAGTAGGAGCAGAGAAAAGATCTTAAGAACAGGGAGGTTTCATGTTTATTTGATGCAGTGTCTGAACATAAGCATTGAAAAAAAACAATGCTGCCCATTGAAGAAGAGGAGAGTATGCAGTTAAACTGAAATTGCAGTGTTGCTACTACTAGCCCCCTTCCACTGTCCCCATTCTAGCCAGAAGCTCTGTGAATTAGTGTCTGAAGGAGGAGTTTTCTCAGAGCTGTCGTAACAGTTATTAAACCTTCCCAAAAGATACTTTGTGAGGTGCTGCAGTGAACCTCTCTTGGGTTATGGTGTGTTCCAGGAGAAGCCACTGGTGTCCTTACACAGCAAGCTCTAGCAGTGGGCTCAGCATCCTGTTTGAGTACAAGTCAGTGTTACTCTTTGTGGGGAAGAGGGAAGATGCAAGTGGTTCTACTTCTGAGCACTGGACATGTGCCTAGAGCTGGTTTTAAAATAAATAAGCTGCAGAGAGCATAGCAGCAGTACATGTTAATTCTACAGAAGGCAGTTTTTGACTTAGCTATGATTTGTATGCGGTAGAATTAGCAACTGTCATCAGAGTGTCCCTTGTTATCACATTCTGTTAGCACCTCTATGTACTCTCTAAGCTTAGCATCTAAGAAGCCCACCTTGGTTTTGAATTGCCACTTTTCAAGTGGCTACCACACTTTCGCCTTTTGGAGATGTTCTGCACCATAAATTTAGATGCATGCATACACACACACACACAACTTGCATATTTAGAAACGTTATAGCAGTCGGAGGGCATCACGTGTAATTGATTATATTCTTAGACAAATAGGCAGGTAGAAATTGTATACCGGAAAGGGATTTGGGGTAATCTTAGAGGTGAAGGCTGCGCACACAAACAACTGCAACTGGGGTTGACTTTTTTTTTTTTTTTTTTTGATGTAACAGTGACTACCTGAGTAAGAACATGTGGGCAGACACTAAATTGTTGTCAGTCCATTTGTTGCCTTGTAGAATGTAAATTTAGGCACAAACATGCCCACATGTTCTTGTTTGATTCTGCTGCTTTTGTAGAGCACCTCCAACAAGGGTTCCTTGTACCATGAGACAGAGCACCCAACTCCTGTTTAACCAGTGGTGCACAATAGTTGAGTCTAAACCTTAAGCTTTTGTTGCTCCTTGGCACTCTCACAACTGTAGCTATTCAGTTCAATTCAAATAATTCTAATCTGTTAGTTTATTTATTTATTTATTTATTGGCCTAGGATTTTTCCACTGCCTGCCATTGCTAGTAGTGCTCATTTCTTTTACTAGGCTTCCAACCAGGAACTCGCCTTCACATCTGCAAAGTGCAGTGCTGTTGTATTACACAGGCCTGCCAAACTCCCTCCACTTTAAGTCTTTTTGATAAACATTGCCAGATGGAAGAACAGTAGTGATAGCCACAGAAAAATCATACCAACAGCAGAGAGGCCTGCAGAATGGATGTGGGCTATAAGGCAAAGACAGCCATTGCTTTATGAATCACTGACTTGTCTCTGACCTTGAGGAAGGAGGAAATCACTTGACCTCTTTTTGCCTATCTCAGCCCAAATGTAAACAGAACAGGAACCACAATCCAATCCCAATGGTGCAATCAGTTGAGTTTCCACAAGCCAGTGGGGTTTTTTAAATTATTTTTTAAGATGTTTGTATGAAGAATGCATGCAGAAAACCAAACTGGTCAAATATCACTGATGTCTCTTCCCCACTCATAGAGCATCTTTTGTCTAGAAGAATTTTAAATGCTTCATGAACTGCATGCAGGTAGGGATCACTTACCAACTATAAATGCAACCACTGCTCATATTAAATGCAATGATTGCTTTATTCAGCCTCTCCACTAACAGTTTACAGGATCAAAAGGACTTTCTGCTCTGCCCTAGTCCTTCCAAACCACCAAAATGCTAAGGGTAAGCATAGTTTTAAGCTTATTCCTATGAGGGAAAGTTAGTGTGATAAGCAAATGTTTGTGAGCTTGCCTAAGCATGTAGAAATTCTAGAGCTTGTCCTGGCTAGAGGAACCCTAGAGAAAACTAGAAAGAGAACCAGAGATAAAAAGCTGTGGATTAGGAATGGTAGTGGATACTGGAGATCTAGATTTTTTATCCTGCCTCTCTGTACTAACTGATTTATCATCTGATTACTTTCTTTCGTTTCTTAGAGTCTCAGTTCACCTATCTGCATTTATATCGATTCAAGTGCTTTTAGCATATTATAGGAGTCCTGGTAGGAGGGCACATGTACCTGCAGAGTATTACAAAATATAGCAGTCCAAGATACCTCTCAGCCTGGATGATGAGGTTCGCCCATGGACACTGGCAGAGGTGTTCACTGCTGCCATCAGGTTTGCATGCTGTCAAACTGGCAAAAGTCAGTGTCACAAAACATACCAGTTACAGTAGCATAGGAACCTTCAGCACCCACCCTTGGATTCCCAATCAGGGTGTAGGTACCACTCCCAACAGTCAGCAGTCATGCAGACTTTTGTGACTGGTTCCACTGAGTTAACCCAACCAAGAATATGACTGAACATGAGAAAAGCTGATAAAACTCATCTCCCCTGACCATCCACCAAGAGTTCTCACAGGGAGTCTCTTCTAAAATCCCGCTTACAGGATATAGCAGTTTACAAGTACAGACTCTACTAGGGCAAATGGTTCTGTGGGTGTTAGAACAGTACTGGATTGCTGCTTGCTGTGAAGTTTTTTAATCTCCTACATCAACAAAAAACACCCTCTCTAAGAGTGTCATACAATGTGAAAGGAAGACAGTCAGCAGCAAGTAAAAGCAGGATGTGGTCTGCACTCCGACTGATAGAGATGAGAGTTTTCTTACACTCTTATTTTAGATCATCTACCCAGCCAGAGTCCTTGGGAATATCTGACTTACAGATACAGTGTCTGCCTGATGCAGACACTGCTCCAGGTAGGTGCAATTGCAGGCACAGAAAGAACACATGTGACTATGCATAGTATTTTAATGATAGCCCCCAAACCTGCCGCATGATTAAAGTAAGTGGGATTAGAAGTCATTGCCATGAATTGAGCTGTGGAATTGCTCTGTACTTACCTATATCTTTTTGTTATGGAGAACAAAGATCTCCTTGTTCGGGCAGCAGTTTCTTCTGCATTGATGGGATGGGATGGAAATGCTTCAGACTTTGGGAGGGAAAGAGTTACAGGAGTTAGCTACAGCTTACCTGCAGATGTCAAAAATCACAAAGCCCCCTTAGGAACACACAACAAAGGTTAATTTGTTTATCTAGAGGTTTGTGATTGCTGCTGTGAAATGTGCATTGATATGTTTTGAGAATTTTTTAGTAACTCTTCCTGTCAGCTTTTTTTCTGTCCTGAGATTCTGTGGTGGAGCTTCTTCCAGCAAGAGTCCTGCAGTGAGTCACAGTCTCTTATATCTCCCCAGGTCTCCATCAGTACTGTGCTGGAGATGGTTCAGCTGGTTTGATAAAACCTTGACTTTCATACTTGAAAGTCACAGCTGGTTCCTCATCTATTACTAAAACCACCAGTGAGCTCCATGGTTACCTTCTTTTCTGGGAGCTGGGCCACCTCTGCATGACTGGCAAGTGGAACATAGCTCTCTTCCTCCTGTTTGCTTGGGCTCAGGCTCAGAAATATCTAATCCAGCTTCAGACCCTTCTTTCTAGTCTTTGCCATGAAACTGCTCATCAATTCAGCAGGAAAACCTCTCATACCTCAGTGTCCTGTAAGCAATGCGACTGGTACAGCAAGGGTAAAAGGGTCACCAGAGGGTGTCACATTGGATTTTAGATGTGAGATCTAATACGCAGCCGATGTAAGGAAATGAACAGTAAAAGAAGAGGGGACTAAATGAAAAGAAAGCTCTAAATATTGCCTGGTCTAGTTTTTTCTTGACATTATGCCATCTCACAGAAAAGAACATACAGAAGAGTATGGAACTAAGGAAAAAAAATGAAGGGAGAAACTTCATAATGAAGTTTGTAGGAAATTTACTGGCTACTTGTTTCCTTCTGTGTTCTAATGAATGAGGAACAGTGATATAAATAGACAACCATTTATTAATCTTGATTTTAACTTAAAGAGGTTACTATACCAGTGACTGAGTGTTAAAAATGCTTTGAAAAAAAAGAGACAGTTAGCTATCAGCATTAGTCATTAGTTGCTACTAATGACTGCCTAGAATTATGTCTCCTTTTGGTTATTCCTGCATTGCATCTTGGATGAATGCAGTACATTTAGGACATTGATAGATGAATGCAGGTAAATTCTGTGGTGGCCTGGAGTATTACTTAATTCTTTTTAACAAAGATTGTCATATCAGTGCAGCTTCTGGAATCTGCAGGTATTGTTGAAAGTAGCTTCAGCTAAGGAACATTCTGTTGTACCTCAGAGTCTTTGAGGTTGAGGGATGGCAGTAAGGCAGTATAGCTGGCCCTGTTCTTGCACTCTTCCCCAGGCAGCTTTGATTAGCAATCATTGAACTAGGGCTGGACGACACAGACCTGCCTCACTACAGCCATTCTTAGTTTAGGACACTGCAGAAGATGGTGCTAAAATAATTCATGGAAGTGAATTAGCCACAGTCACGTTACACTCTGCTATAACCCTTGGCAAAACGGACAGCTGGGAGCAATGATTTTTATCTGTCATAGCTAGACTTGCCAGAACTCATCTGTCACTCTCCAGTAGCTAATGTCATGGTCTTTAAAATATATTCTATTCTCCCCATTCTCTGAAATTCTGGACATGTCATAACCCTGAGGCTAATAGGCTGGATAGCACCATCTGCTTCTCCTTGGCTTTGTCCTGTGTACCCAGTGCTCCTGTCATGTTTCTGAACTGTGGAGGCAGGTCTGCACACGCAGTCTGTGCCTGTCCACCTCCACTTCCTCAGCATACATGCCTACCAGAGCAGCCTTCTCAGCAGTCCTCTGACATCCCAGTACTGCTCCAGTCCATCCCCAGTGTCCTTCTCTCACTCATCACACTCCTTTCCCTTTTGAATTATTCTGCTGACTCTTCCAGTTGCAATGTACCATGTCAAACTTCTCAGTTTCTCAGCTTCCCAGGCAAAGGCCTCTCCCTTCTCTGTCCTGTCAGCAAGGCCGACTCATCTACCTTGTTTTCAGGCTCTGCTCCATGGTGTCTCACTGCATCTGAATTCCTTCAAGCTGCTGGCAGTTTGTATGTCTGCATTAGCAGAGAACCCAGGATTGTGCAACAAATCCTGTGTCCCAAGCTTCTGACTATTCATAGCATCTCAGAACTGTTCACTCCTGCGTTGTACCAACAAGGGAAGCATGCAACTCCGCATGTTTCTAGATGGAGTGCTACTATAAAACAGACATTTTTACACTGCCGCGTAAGCCCAGCAGAACATGGCATGCTGAGTGTTGGTCACATTTCAAGTGTGTCCCACTAGACCAAGTGCTTCTCCAGTCACTGCTCAATATTCCCTTCCCATTCTTTCCTCAGTAGGAGCATTGTCTCTCGCATTTCCTTGCTGCCAGTTTAGGGGTCTGTCATGAAGATTGTTCTGCATCAATGAGAACAGCAACTCCTTTTGTATCAGAGTGGCAGGCAGCAAAACTCTACTAATCTAGCTGTCGATCTAGTTCCTTGGGAGCTGCTGGAAAAGAGCAGCTGGGTCAGCCAGCAAAAAACCAACAAGCTAGTTTTTCTCAAATTTTGATTCCAAGGGTCCTGTGATGGACTGATTACAACTGTAGTTTTTCACGCCTCTGCTGTTATTCTGGCTCAGCCACCTTAGAAACATCTCAATGGCTCATTTCCTTCACATACTCAAGTGCAGTAACTACCATTTTGCAAAATGTCTTGTTCTTTAACGCAAGAGGGTTCACGCTCCTGTGGCAGAACTTTATCCATCAGTGGTATAAATTTGCTTTTCTATCTGATGCCTCTTTAAGGCTTAGCCTAACAGTGCATTGGCAGTGATTTCAGATCTTCTCAGATGGACCCTGTTTATCTTAGTTTACTCTCAAATTCAAATAAGCTGTTGACTCCAGGCAGCAGAACTGTTTATTGCTGCCTGAAGCAGATGAGGTAGAACAGAAAACAAGCACAACTTTGCCCTGTACATTCCTCAACACAGAGAGAAGAAACTTACACCCAGAAGCAAATTAAAAGCAGAAATATTTGTGACTTGAAAATTTATGTCAGACACTGAGTACTTCCTTGGGTTATTCTTGGGCTGAAGTGGCCATCAAACTCCTACCTTCAGTGTGCTGGGATGTCCCTACAGTGACCATCACTCACAAATTCATCCTGATGGAAAAAGTGACTTATAAGATAAAAAATGATCTGTTCGTCAGCCATGGGAAAGAAGCTGTGAGGATTCACATTTTCCTACCCAACTCTTGCTCTCAGAGATGAAAGGGGCAAAAAGATCCAAATATCTTTCAGTCTTTCAGGGTATAATGAAACGGTTCTATCCATTCTCAGACAGGATCTATTTGGAGAGCTCACCGTCTCACTCATATAATCTTGCAGAAGCAGAAACATAAGGGAAGGAATCTATCCTGGAAGATCTATTGCTATAAATCAGCACTTCTGCAAAAGCACTTTTTTTTTGTCTAGTTCTTCAGAAAGAGCCAAATTACAGGCTCTGCCCCATGCTTATAGATGTGGTTCTCTCATCAGGCAGTAGGGTGTGAAGTTAATCCTCAATTTCTTCTTTAGTCACCATATTTTTAATACTAACATAATTCAAATTCTAGATTACTATCCTCTTAAATTATTTGCAGTGATTAACAGCTCAAGAGACACTAGTGCATGTGTGCTGCAAGGAAATCAGAGGCACATAACATCCTCACCTATACTGGAAGTACACAAAGAAAAAGGACTCATTTTCCCTCATACCTTCTCTTAGGTACTGTCATGGAATGCAAACTGAAACAGCCCAGGATCTTTCATAAGTAATTCAGGGGGTTAAGCAGGGAGAGGGAATAAATTAAATTAAAAAAAGTAGAAAATAGTTTTTAAAACCTAGAGCTGATTAACTTGGAGCACTGTGCCAGAAGGTATCGTTAAGTTAAGGAACCTAATAAGGTTAGAAAAGAAGGCTTAGACATGTAACTAAGGAGGACATTCACTGCTATATTAATAGGATAAAACTGTAAAGCAAATACTACATTTTCATGCTTGAGAACAGCTGTTAACTATTTGGAATTTATGAATAAACTTCTCTGAGGTTTTCATTTTCTTGTGCAAGGCCGTGTCACATAAATGACTCAGTCCTCCTATGATCAGCTGGCATATTCACATCCTTTTCCTTTGTGGATGTTTCCAGCTCATGAGCTCAAAAATTCTAGCAAACATTTCTGTTACTGGTTACAGAGAGCAAAATCTCACATTATTATTACTGATTTCTATCAGAAATAATTTACTGTTGTCCACCAGATCATGCAGTTATTTCTATATGTCACCGTCATCCTCATCCTTTATGACAGTACAACCCAACTCCATGTCCATTAGTAGAGCACTCCTACTTTTGCATCAAGGGCATTAATGAAAATACTAAACAAGCACAATTCTGAAATTAATTCCAGAGGAATTCTATTAGCAATCTTTATTTATAGACTATTATTTTGCATGTCAACAGAAGCCATTTCTGTCTTCTTTAGCCCATGGACTATACTTCATCTTCCCTAGTTTAACTGAAAAGACACAGTCAAGACAGGACATTGTATTATCAGCATGATTCAGTACAATTATTTTTGTGTCCCCAGTGTCTGAAAAACAAGCTTCCTACTTGGGATAGAAACTGCCTTGCACATGCCCCAGAGTGGACATACAAGCCTACCTCGTCCTTCAAGTGCTGGCAATGCATTGCGCAGACATGGTTTAGTAAGGATTTGTGAATGCACTGAGATCTTTACCTGAAGCACTTTGCTACAACTCATATTGACAAGAGGGCACCTAATTAGACAGAGGACTAGCTTATGTTCCCGCACAGCTCAGGCCCAGACTTTATCAAGCAAATACTGCATTGAGTCACTTTGGTCTTTGGTTATTTAATTTTAGCCTGATTTCCAAAGGAAATAAATCAAGCAAGTATTTTTTGTATGATCTACCTGTCAGTTCCCTCTTAACTAACCATTTGATAGAAAGATAAATGTTTCAATGATGCTAAGTCTATATTGTTCCAAGCAGAGTGCAGGAAAGAGGCAAGGACCATGAGAGATCTAGCTACACGAAAAAAGTGAAGTTTAAACTCACCCTGTACAAGATATCAGAGCACAGCACAGTGACAGTCAGAGTCACTTTCTCTGTTGCTCGTAAAGCAATCTTCTTTGTAAGTTTATGTAGTGCATTTTTAAAGAAAATATAATTTTGAGAGTTTTTGTACCTCTTTCTCTTTCTTCAAGTATATATGACTTTTTCCAAGAAGAGCGTCAGCTCTGGCCTCTTCTCTCTGATTTATTCAGTTCCTATCTCTCCTGCAGAAGTTATAGAGGTTATATTTAGAGGTTATAGAGGTTACATAGAAGTTATATTTTCTGTTTCAAATCTTAATTAAAATGGAAGTGCTGGGCTGTGCTGAATATGCATAAAACACGTGAACGGATTATTTTAATGAAATAAATATGCCTCCTCATTTGATGTCTGTCCTGCCAATGAGACACTTTTAATATAGACAAGGCTTAAGAAAGAACAAGAGCATTTCAGTCACTACCAACAGGACAAATGCACAAGCAAGTGGCCTTGGAGGCAGCTGTTCCCTGTTGCTTCACAGGCTCTGTAATTGTCAGCTCTTTCACATGTCCTGGGAGGTGATCTAAGAGCCACCACAGGGCACAGCACACAGATGTTATGTGGCCACATCATCCCGCCTCGTGAATAGCACAGGATAAAACGATAGCTTTCGTTCCAAATTGAACACGCTGCAGTAAGCCAGGCTCGAGGTAATCAGGGCATGCACAACTGTCAGCGACTTCATTTAAGAGCCTTCAAGCCACTGCAACTGCATTCGCATGGCTGCCATCAGTTGTCTGCTCAGTGAACCGCTATGAGCAAAGGAGGCTTCCCACTTCAGTGAAGAAGGCAGCCTGAGTCCCCATTATGTTCTCTAAAGTATCTCCCTATATGCAGAAATCCCTTCCCCACCTCAGCTGGGCCCAGTAGGGCCCATAGTATTCCAGCACTTTCACTAGTAACAAACAAAAAATACATGATAGCACTTGTTAGAGCTGGACTTCTGCTGAACTGCAAACGTTCACCTGATGGTTGTCCCCATCTGATGTTGCCGATCTCTGATAAAATTCTAGGTACTTTTCCCCCTGTGAAAAGGACTCAAGAGAACAGATTCATCCAGTGAACTTCAGTAGCAGCAAAAGGATGGAGGAAGAAAGGATACAATGTAAAATAGGTGCAGCAGTAAAAAAAAAAAGGAAAGCAATAGGAGCTGAAAAGCTTGAGAGGCAAATAGCAAGGGAGGGGCAGTAGAATAAGCAAACAGCACAGTAGATTTGAAGGCTAAACATACTTGAAGTCATACTTAAGGCAAAATACTCATACAGGCTGGACTAGATGAGTATTGATTTAAAAAGATAAAAATAGGTCAAAATTACTAGATAAATATAAAGTTAGAGAGGAGAACCTTCCAGGGGCTTAACCTGCCAGACAACAAGAACAACCTTAGCAAAAACAAACAAAGTTATCTCCATCTACTCTAATGTGGCAGCAGAACATATTAGTGTTTATGGAGACAAGTCAACATGATCTGGTGGTTAAAAACTTGCATACATACACTCTTGTGCTGCCAATGAATTGCTAGGACTTTGCTCCCCCCTCTCCTGGGAAAAAATCAAAGCATGGAGATCAGAAGATGCAATTTGAAGATGATCTCCGCCTTAAGCTCTTTTATAGTACCTAATTATAATACCTTTCATTTGCACCTCACCTATTGAATTGCATCCTGTTCTTATTGGGACACTTCTCCAATTTGTGAGGGTGCTAACCCTGTCTTCCAGTGTACTGTCAGCTCTTCATATGTTGGTGTTATCCAGAGGTTGAAGAAGTGGTCTGTATTCTGTCATTTAGGTCTTTATTGAAAATATTGAATACCACACTAAGACACATAAGTGTAGAATCCTACTTAATATTATGTTCCACTTTGATAGTGAAGTTAAGCCTATTAATTTAGGCTGTTCTCCTAAATTTGCTTAAGAAAATGTCAGGAGAATGTGTCGTTTGACTAGAATCAAGATATATAACATCTACTGTTTCTTTTACATCCTCAAGATTGATTACCCTATCAAACTGAAATTAAGCAGATGTGCTGACAGCTCACATTAGCTGTCACTTATCTCCTTTTTATCAGCCCTGTGCATTCCAAGGTTGTAGGAAATGGCAGCAGGAGAGTCCTACTCTCCTGCTAGTGGGCTGCCAGTCTCAAAAAGCCAGTACGCAGATGAGCAGCTGAGCAGCAACTTTGAGAGCTACTAGATCGGAGTTTCCATTTTTTTCCCTTACCTTAGATTTTGCTTGGCCTTTCCTCTTAAAATACGATTGCTGAAGTATCCATATATTTCGTTCACTGCTAAAATCTCCTGGGAAAGCTAGCTGGTGCTACAAAATCAAAGTCTCTTCTGGAGGAGATACAAAGGACATTGGAGCAGCCAAGAAAAGATGGAATCCATGTTATGTACCAGAAGGAAAACATATCCAAGGAGGCAGAATGGGGAGGAAGAGTCACAATCTGTTTACAAATGGAAAGCCACGCTGAGGAGGAGATGGTGGCTTGGAAGAGGTGGATGACTTTGGGATCTCCAAACATTTGTGGATTCACACCTCATTTAGCATTAATCTCTCCCTACAGAGCAAGACAGTCTGTCATACAGTGTGGATTTTAATGTTCTACATATTTCCCTGTATGCAGAAACATGACGGGCATATTCAGACCTCTGGTACATGGAACAGAGTAAATGAGAGTGTCAGTGGCTGAGAAGTTGTACCATAATTCTAGTGTTCCCTTTTGATCCCATTAAGATTGTCCAGGAAATAGGAGTCATCTGATCAGATTATTGTCAGACATTATCAAGCTGTCTATAATTAGCTTCTTACTGGTGAGAAGCCAGGAAATCCTTTGTTTGCAAGCTTGGACTATATAGAGAAAGGAAATATTTTGTGGGAGAAACTGCAGATCATAATTAGTGTCTCAGCCCTGTGATGTAACTGCATGTGTCATTTCTCTGGAGGCTTCTAAGCATCCCATTTTTGAGGAATACGGGGTTACTTTTTTGAAAAGCCCAGCACATACGATGCTTAGTGCAGATGTGGATGCTTCACCTCTGTTCTGTTGACCTGGTGGAGGTTTCTTACTTTCTCTTTATCTCATACGGCTCCCTTCAGTGCCAGTCAGGATTGGAAATTTACCAAGTTAAAACATAGCCTTAAAATTGGGCTCTGGCATTGACATGTAACCTGTGTGGTCTCTACACACCAGACCAATAACCTTGACTTAAGGAAAATCTGGATCCAGTTTCATTTAGTTAATTACATATAGTATTACAAGCATCCAGATCTTTTTACGTTGTACATTAAAACTATAGAAGCTTAAGTCCAAGGTGACTTTTAATCTAAAATAACGCCTTGCATTTTCAGCGTCACCTCATGCAACATTTTAACTTGTTTTAGAAATTAATTGTAACTTAAATTACTAATAGGGCTCATTTTCAATGTCCTGTAGTGATGGTATACCTTTTAACCCCTTCAGTGAACACTCTCAGCTCCATATGCTTGTTATAAAACACCAGCTACACAGTCTGCAGTGCACAGATATTAATGATGCATCCATGAGTGGCATGGTTAGGAGACTGCTGTTTATTCCAAAAGGTTTGGGTTTTTTTGTTTGTTTGTTTGTTTTAACTTTCTGAGGTACTTTTATTAATGATTTTGTTATATCTCAATAACTTCTCTTCCCAAACACTTAAAAATAAAACAAACCTTATCACTGCCATGTTTTTTCCTTCTCTGAGGAAGAGCATCACCATGAAGGATGACAATTCTTCTGAAATAACAGAAGTATTATGAGACACCCCTAGTCTGACCTATCATTTTGAGGCTTAAGGATATGCTAGAACAAAGCCTGCTCAATGATACATAAAGGTCTTAATCATACGTCTGAATAAAACCCTGAAGCAGTTATATCAAAGCATCAATCATGTGTTTTCCAAAATAGAACTAGAGCAAGAATGTGCTCCATCTTCCTGCAATTTAAAGAGATTTTAAGTGAGCTGATGGTTTCTATACTTAGGTTGAGGTCATATCAGAAAGCAAAGTATTTTGCAGGGTTAAATCACGGTTATTTCTGGGAATGACACTATCAGGCTATGAAATGCACATCGAGTTTTTAGTGGATAGAGCACCTAGCACTTTCTAAAGAGCGCTAATCCACACATTCACCGTTAACTTCCAATGGTAGAATCAAAAATAAATGCAGCGAAAAAGGAAAATTCACTTCAGATGTGGGCAGTAATTGATTTAGCTACTTGGCTATTTTTTTCTGCTTGAAAACCAAACAAATGAAGATATGCTTGCATTTTGCTTATTAAAAAAAAAATCACAGCATGTTGTAGAACAGTCTTAGCAGCTTTGCTCCATCACAGTAAACTCCTCAGTGAAAGCAGACCAAATGCACCAATATGTTTCTAGAAGGCAAATATAATGTACCCTGGATTTTCAGTTTTTAAGGGGTGGAAAAACAGAGGTCATTTGGATTCAGACCCTTTTGCCTAGGTACCTGTGGGCTGTTCAACCATATGACTATTAGTTCCTGCACAGGATGCCTGTGGCAGTCTCCAGGGAATAAATACAAGTGCTAAATTAAGGCATTGGAGATTTGTGTCCCTTGGCCAGTAATAACCAGCAAAGATAGTTCAGAATGGGGATGTAATTTAGGCTAAATGATCTGCTGGAAGAGCTGTTGTGAATGTTCCTCTTTGCCCCCAGGCTAATTGCCCCATGCCTCCTATTTTTTTAGCAGCTTGTCCCAAACCTCAGTGCATGATCAAGCCCTGTCCCCTCAATACATCTCTTCTCCAGTCCTATGGTTGTGTGTCCCCACACAGCTCTCAGTCCCAGTGTTCTTGCCTGTCAAGTCGGTCTCCTTATGTTTCTGTTGAAGGTAGGCAACCCAGGTTAGTTTAGTTTCCAGTTCCTGTCCTTTTTTCTTCTGCTTAGTGAAGCTGTAAAAGATGTTTTTTGCACTCTGTTTCCCAACTGAATTGTGCCTGGAGTGGACAGAATATTAAATAGATTTGAGTACCTTTTTCTAGGACATCTCTACTGAGTACTAGATGCAGGCTGCTTTTCTTTTGGGGAAATTATCATTTGGCCAGCTATACATTACTCTGAAGATGACAGAAGGCACCTGCTTGACACGAATGATATCTGCCAGATTTCAGTTTGCAGAGCCAAGTGATGACAGGACTCAATACAAATCCAAAGAGACAGTCACCAGAAATCTTTAACAAGGGAAGGCTAAGATGTATTTCCTTAGCCTACTTGCAAAAATACCTAGAAGTTTGGAATGACATTTTCCAAAAGCATACATCAGACATTTCACATGTAAGATTTTAGTCCAGTACTTATAAGTAATGAAGCTATTAGCTGAAGTCTTTCCTAGAGGGGAAAGGCCTAGACAATCTTAAAAATAGGCAGTGCCCCCCAACTTGCCTGGGTGACAGTGACCTGTAGGACAAGGGCCTTTGCACCTCTCAGAAAAAGCAGTAAATGTAGTTCTTGTGATGGCTAACACAATGCACTGAACCTAAGGCACATGCCACAGGGCAGGGATATGCTAACATTGTTTACAGCTGCTAAGTTCACAGTAATGTGGCTTGGTCCAAAGCCTTGCTTACAGTGGGAATTTAGCCACTGTTGTGTGTAAACTGGGTCTGGAGGTTTGTTCTGGCATACAGGTTTACCCTCTGGCAAAAAATAAATAAATAAATAAAAAACCTAATGATATTTTCGTTCAGAAACTCCATGTTAGACTTACATCCTGCTTCCAGACTTAGTTCTTGGCTCAGCCAAAATCAGAAGCCAAAAGTTCAGGCCAAAGTGAGCTATTATATAACCTGGAGATGTTTCTCTGCTAAGATGATAACTGACAGCATTTTTAATTGAGCTTAATTTTCAATGCTCAAAGAGCCATAAAAGTGAAGAAAGCTGAAGTTTTTTTTTTTTTTTTTTTTTTTTTGATAAAAGACTCTAGGTACATCCTTGTGCAGATTATTATACAATGACTTGATCAGAGCCCCAAAGCTCTGATGCAGGAGCAAACACAGGCTTTTCAGGGTAGCAGACTAAGGTGTAACAAGAACAAGTGTCTGATAGTTGAAGCTAAGCTTAGAAATAAAGAAGAAATGTAGTGACATTTCTTAAAAAGTGAAGGTAAGTAAGCTTTTGAAAATAAAGTGCTGTTCTGGATCCTTTCTCACTAGCACCTGTCAAGCCTAGATGCCTTCCTAAAAAAATAATCTGGAATTGAAGTAAAATTAATTTGAGGAGCAATAAAGTAGAACCACAAACCCTAAACTGCAGTGATTTTTTCTCAAAACTTCCTACCACTGCTAACTACAACTACTTGCAAGAGCTTTTTTTTAAAAAAAAAAAAAAAAGTGCCTGTATTTTCATTCTACAGCTGCTTTAACATTTGTTTTGCCTAACCTTGTTGAGGGTTGCCAAATTAGCTCCCACAGTACCATTAGCTACAGGTGCCAGGTCTATACAACATCTCTCAAACTTGCAAATGGTGGAGCTGGCTAGCCTAGATTCAGTCCAGGAATTAAGGATTTAAGACTATTCTTTTGAGGCAAAACAGCCCAAATTCTCACTTCCTTGCTTAGGCATCAAAATTCAGTCAGGGAACAAGATGGACAGAGCCCCTTAATCAGAGCCAGCAGAAATAGCTGTCTTCTTCCCCCTTCCCATAGCACAGTTCACCCAGGGAATTCCCTGTGGCTTATTTTACAGTAAGTAGGAACTCTCACCACATTGTGGCATGTGTAGTTTTAAATACCTGGAATTACTTTTTGCTCAAGCTCGTACAGTAAATCAGTAGCAGACTGAGAATGATACTCAAGGATGAGGGACTAACCATCACACACTGGTAGGGCAGGGGAAGGAGATCTTGAATTCTGGGCTGGCAAAGCATAGCCACCAAATGCTGTATTACAGCCACACAGAACCTGTGGAAATGGGTGACTAGTCCTGTATTCACAAGCAAAGGGCATCCTTCTGATCCCAGGGAGCTATTGGAGGTGGTTCTGTGTAGGATCAAGCCCATGCCCTTTCAGAAAAGCAGAAACAGCAGCGATATAAGCCTCCCTTAATTTGTTCTCCCTGACTAACACCCTGTTCCTCAGAAGGACTCACTGAGGGCCTATTATGAGCAGGGTGAGGAAGTGTTTGATGTGGTAAACAAACATTCCCAGCCAGAGATGCTCTTCAGGAAAGCAACACATCTTTAAAACAGCTCTTTTCTGATGGAATTCGGTAGGAAGCGCAAGGAGTTCAAGCCTGTTCTGTTTTTGACTAGTGAGTTACTACCAGGTTTGGTATTTTCACTAAATCACTATCTATTAAGATCATTTTACTCCACCAAGAACAGAGCACGCGCCTCTAAATATTTACGAGGGAGTTGCTCCCTTCAGTTTCATTTAGAACAGAGTCAGTTCAAAGACTGGCTCTCCAAATGGCCTGCTCCTTCAACATAACCATTTCTTGCTTATCCATCTGCTCATTTTGTTAAGATAACAAGGCATCTATCCTACTAGCCATGTGGCGCTGACTCCTCTCTGCCACGTGCATTAGTTACTAGGGATGCTTGTTAGCAGAATCCTTGCTGGGAATGCGAGTCTCAGAAAGAGCTGCTGGATATTCAGAAGCCCAGTTGGGTTTATGGAATTGGCAGGATTTATAGGACTCTCTTTTTTTAAAACCAATTTGTGAAGCAAGTCAGTATGAAATGATTAATATACATAAGTATCCTGACTGCTCCTCATTTTCAGAGTCATTTTTATGATTCTAACAGGAAATACCAAGTGGTAAATAAACAGAGGCACTGAAATCTCCCTCTGGTTGGTCCAGAAGGCAGCATTGCAGAACGTGAAAGGCTGGATCAGATTGGCAGTGTGCAGAGAGCTCCTGCCACTGCTGTACATGCTACTGGTCAGCAGATAGAGAAGGGAAGCCAGTTTCCAGGGCTGTGAAGCCAGCAATAAATTTACAGAGCCTTTTTTTTTTTTTAATAGCGTTGAAAAAATGAAGAAAAACAAAGCACAGTCATTTCAAGCTCCATTAGAAACCGAATGAAAAAAAAAATCAATGTTTGACAAATGGAAAGGGACAAATTCTGCATGAGGAAATGCTATTGAGCTTTTAAAAATGTATGTGTTTTCCAACAGACAATCAAACAGCTAGCCCTGGGTGCATTGCAGTCACAATTTTGACACTTCAAAAAAAAAGTGCTTTTAGTGGCAGGTGCTGCTAAACCAGATTAAAAGTCCATAATTAAAGCAAATAAGACAAGCATCTTTTTAGCAGATACATTTCTTCTTAACCAAGTAGTGAGGCCAGTTCTGCAGTCCTTGCTGCAGTCCATATCTATCTCATCAAATGCCTGGTGGGTAAAAGCCTGTTGATGATTCTTTCCATTTAGCCATTTAAGCTTTAAAGGTGTATTTGAGTTAGGAATATATTCTCTGTTAACTGATCATAGAGTCTTAAACTAATTTGGTTTGGAAGGTTCTGCTCATGATGTGTAAAGGGAGATACAGGGAAGGTACATGACTTCAGGGCTACAGGGAAAGGGATCAAGAACTGTATTGAATTCTTGACTTTGCATCATATCCTCTCAGCTACAGGCCGCAGTTATTATGCAAAAAAAATTAAGTCTGGCTGTTCAGTGATGACATCTGAACTGTGACAACTTGGATTTCCAGGAGTAGCAAATTTCTTCACAGAGAAGCACCAAGTAACACCACGTGCCATGGGCAGTTTCTCTCCAGGTCCCAGGACTTACTAATACTATCCTCTGAGCTGCCCTTTGCAGCATGAGACATCCTCCCCAGCCCTCAGAATCATGTCATTCCCCAAATTGTCTTGGTTTAAAGCACCAAAAGGGCATGTTGACAACAGCTTTCTTCATTCCTCCAAAATTGCAACTGCAATGCATCCTGTCCTTGCTGGTGGTTCCTAAGAACTGTCTTAAGCATTACAGCAAGACATGGAGGTACATCCAGCATCTTGTCTTATCAAGTGCAGGGACTTCTGTGTCCTGTTTAAACTCACTGCCAGCAAGGATGTTTCTCAGCAAAAACAAAGCTGCAAAGCCTGTCTCAACCATCTCCCTTTTCCCCCCATATCGTTCCTCATTGTGGGGAAACTCATTGCAGATCTGCTTTGGTTCCTCGATGTTTATGCAAGAATTTCCCTTTAGAACATAAAATCCTCAGCATGCTGTTTCTTCACAGTTGTTTACCTTTTTCTTTAGGAAGTCAGTTGTACTGACCTCTTGTGATGAACTTGTTGAAGTATTTGGGAAAAGCATACAGCCTAGCACATTTTTTCACTGTGCTGTAGCTCCAGGTGTCTGTTTGCTAGCAGCACATTCCAACAGAGTCCTCTGTTACTTCCTTTAGCAAAGCTTCCCATTGTATAGGAATGCCTGCATCAAAGGCATTTACATATTTGTAAATCTAACAGTCTTGGATCATTAAACCCATTACAAAGTTTGATCAAATTAAGTCTCTTCTTCCCTTGTCAGATGTCTGTTCATTTGGTCACCCTTTGCTGGCTCAGGCCCTCAGTCTGACAGGTGAGGTTACAACAACACGGAGCCAGGCCCTGCCATTAGATCCTATGGAGTTCCAGTTCTGTGGAGGGAACTCCATTTACTGCCTTGCTAGCTTCCAGTTCCTCAGAACAAACAATCCCTTCACTTTGGATTGCCAAAAATAAAAGCATCAGTGTTTAAATTGTGAATAGTTGAATCTGGGGAGAAACTGTATGACTGCAGCTCTTTTTGAATCATGAATGAGTCATTTCCCACACCTAATCTGTTCTCTTCCCCATGCAGATAGCAGGAGTGGAAGAATACAGCAGTAACATTTCCTGCTCACTCTCTCCCCCTGTTCTCATCTCTTGCAGCCTGCCTGCTCCAGGCTGAGCTGGTGAATTACGAGCGTGTCAAGGAGTACTGCCTCAAAGTGCTGCAGAAAGAAGGAGAGAACTTCAAGGCACTCTATCGATCAGGAGTTGCATTTTACCACCTGGGTGACTTCAACAAGGCACTCTACTACTTGAAAGAGGCAAGAGCCCGCCAGCCAACAGGTATGGGGAGTGAGAATATGACTTTGTATTGAGTGCTTTTGCATTTCGTTTCACTGGACTTTGTGGTTTGATCCCGTTGATTTCCACAGGGATAAGTATGACTCACTCTCACTGTGTCCTTAGTCATACTTCACTTCAAGAATTCTCTAGTAGTGCAGCAAGTTTGCAGTGGTAGCGCCCAAAGATGCTGCTATTAATGGCTGCAGAGACTGCAGCAGGACCTGGAGGATAGCTGTACTGCTGAAATGCCATCCTTGTGAAACGGATTCTACCTCTCCTTCCCTGTTGTGTTTTTGAAGAAAGCAGGATGGAGAAGCATGCATCTTCAACATTACATTTCCTGAATCTTCAAGAACAACTTTTTCCCCCTTAGCAAAGCCAGGAAACTATTTGCAGCCACCAACAGTCATGCCTTCCACCATCTCTTTACTAAAGAGTGTTTTTGATCAAAGACATCCATACTTATGTATAGAGCATTCATCAGAAAATACATTTCAATTTTTACAATGAAAAATGTTGCTTCCCTGTTCAAGGATCACTCATCCTTGTGTCCAAAACAATAGATAAAAATTGGGGAGCACATGGAAATTATATATTCAAACCACTTATTCCTGCCAGAGCAACTGCCTTTATGCTGATCTACCCAAATTCAGAAGGCATCAGTGCAGAGGCAGTGCTTTGGTTATTAAAGTACTACAGGACCCCACAGTAGGGAGATAAAGCCAGGGAGATTTTTTAAAAATCAATTCTGTTAAAATAAGCAGCTTACAATAATCAAAGCACAGTTGAAAAATAACGAAGAAAAACAAATAGAAGCGATGTGCAAATGAAACCCCACAGAGCAGGTTTTCTGCCTGCACCTGAATGGAATGGTGCGAACTCGCCATGAAATCAGGCAGGAGTTGGGCTCTGGCAGAGGCAGTGGAACTGGTGTCCTTTGGACAGGAGGAGGTAAAGGAGGCTGCTAGAGATGACGGTGCCTCATGTCCTACAGGGACTGGCCCTGCTGGGCTTCTAAGGTGAGTGTCCTGAGGAAACATCAGGCAGGATGCACTTGGAAGAGCAATGAAATCCTGGCCCTCCATTCCCCTCTATCTCCCATAAGGCTGCCTGGTTCCATCTGCCATGCTTGGCCCAGGGCTGCGGGCAGTGTGACAGCACAGCTGTGCACACCACACTGGCTCAGAAAATGTGCTTAAAAGCTCAGTTTAGCCTATTTAGTTTACAGTATGCCCTTCTGCTTTCAGCCCTTGCCAGAGCCAGGAAATAGAGACGCTTATGCAAAAGAAGAGCAGTTGCAGGAAAATACAAAGTTATACTAACCTTGAGGTTCTGACTAGGCTTAGATGTGCAAAAGTCATTTCAGTGAAACTGCTTTGTTTCCATTTTTACAATATGTATTTTGGTGCCTTTTTCCCCCCTCCAGTTACAGTATTTGGTGTCCCTTATTGCTTCTTAAAATAAATACTAATGTATTCAACAGCAATAGCTTCAAATACATATTTTGCACAAAGCAGTGGCATCAGAAACTGTCCCTGAAGGCCCTTACTGTACACAAGAAAACAGTTCTGGCCTTCAACTCTGCATCACAAACCCTTCCCTGTTATTGTTACAGTACAGGGAGTCATTGTTCTGCTCAGAGTTTTAAGATTATTGAAAATTTAGCAGGGGATTTGAGGGAAAGAGGTGAATGCAAACAGTAACAAAAAACAGTTAAGATACAACAGAAGGGACACAGACACGAGCAAGAATTATGATGTACCCTGGATAAACTCAGTGTCCCCAGTTTCAAGGTTTCTATCCAAAAAAAAAAAAATCGTTTTTCTTTATACAGTGTTTTGGTAGGCTGCCTGGTAAAACACTTGGTTATTATTACAGTCATGTTCTGTGTGTTCTCTTTTTCCAAAAAGGAATGTTTCTGGCACAAACCACTGGCAATTATTCTCTTTGGTGGGGGGAATTTTAAATAATAAAGAGGAATTAGTTAGCAAAGGGTTTTAGTGTGCTGAAGGTCTGTCAGCACAGCAAATCCCTGATGGATATTTACTGTTTGTCAAAGGTAAGGGTTGCATTTAGTCTGATTTCTTACTTCAAAAATAAAAATTAAAAAAAAAATCATCAAAGCAGATTGAAATTACACAAGATAATTATATAACACTCCTTACTAAGGAACATCTTGGAAAGAGAGGAAAGCAAAGTGTACTTGTAACCTTCTGTGAACTCTTGGGCAGAGGGTGGTACAGCAGGTAACAAAGTGAACTTCCACAGCCAAACACACACCTTAACTTGAAGCCTCCTTCAGCTTGATCCCGCTGATCTGGCCACATCACCAAGGTAACTACTTACTGGGTTTGAAAGATGGACTATTCGTTGACCTGGTAACATCAAACACCAGCAATTAAGCTCTGTTCGTCCTGCTCTGAAAACTCATATTCCAAAACCACACCAACTGAAAGTAAAAGCCAGATTTCCATGCTGCATATGGCAGGCTCACAGTTAAGACCAAGAACTGGCTTCCTGGGCACTTGTGACTTAGATATACTGGGAACTAAAACCAGTTCATAGTCTTATCTTCATGGCACACAAACGACTCTACCAAAGCTAAAGACAGACATGCAAATAGCCTTTAAAGCTGCAGGAGGTCACCCTGCATGGGGGCACAAGCACAGTCCTAGGAGCCAGGAGACTTGTGTTCATGTTATAGTTTTTGCCAGTATAAGTTCAATCCAGTCACCTGAGTTGTCCTTTCCTATGATTGCCACCGCAGTGAAAGGGGACCATTTCTTCCTCACTGAGAGATAGGATCCACTTTTCATTACAAACTTACGCTCAGCTATGAAATACTGCACAGGGCTAGAATGTTGCAGCACTATTTGGTAGAAGAGACTTGTGAAAGACAGAGCTGCTCTTCTTTTGTAAACAGAAATCTGCTCATTATTTTTCTTCAGTAAAATAGTAGCCCTCAAAAAGGAAGCAAAACATGTCAAAACTTGCTGGGGAGATTTTTAGCTAACCTCCAGTGAGAGCTTCTCCTGTCTTCAATGCAGCTACACCTTGTTTTGCTTCTGGCTCCTCAGGCATGTGGAAATCTCCCAGGTGAGTGAAGTTGTGCCATAAACAGCTACCTCCCTTCCATTCAAGCCAAAAGGAGCTGGCAACTCCTCATCACCTAATTATATACTAAACCCCACCTCCACATCCCCTTCTTGGCCAGGCATCAAGTCCCCGCAGGCCCAGGCAGGTGTGATTTCCTGACATGCCTCCTCAGTCATCACTTATCACCTGTGCTGGGCAAGCACTCAGGTTGTGGAAGGATGTTTACCGTGTTGTAACCCATCAAAGCCTGGAAGGGAAAAGGACAGAGAGGTTTCAGTGAGGGGCACGTGGTACAGCAGGACTCTGGATTTAAATAGGATCTCTACTTTTCCAGAACTATAAATTAGCCCCCTCCTGGCATGCTCACTGATTTTGTCCTAGGTCTAAACTTCAGTCCCTTGGTTAAACTTTTTCACTCCTGAAAGTTGTTTTATCAAAACTAGATCCCAGTTTAGAAATACCTCCTTTAAAATTTGGTTGGTATGAAATGCTGGTGCACTGACAGCCTAGAAGGCTGAAGCACTTTATCTAGTACAAGCAAGAGCAGAACTCCTTGTCTTGCCTCATTGCAAACGTCCCAAGCAAGACGAGTATCTTGCCCTCTGAATCCCCCCTCTTGACCTGAAAGGGAGGCTGCAGCTGAGCCTGAAACAGAGACGCCCATCTCACCAAAGACAGCTTGAGAAGTCACAACATTGCCCCAGCCCACAGCCACCCGCTGCACATTTGCTGAGTGCTCTGAGCTATGGGAAACTGAGCGGTCTCCTGCTGTCTCAGCTCTGACTGAGGGCACGACAGAGTTTTATTCTTCTCATTTTTACAGGAAACTTTGCACTGACAGCACCACCAGTGGGTGCAAAACCCACACTTGCTAGAGCTGGCCATGTTAGCAATTACTTGCCCTTCTTTTTGCAAGTTCAACCGCTTCTCATTTCCCCAACTGGTGTGGGAAAACGTATTGCTTGGACCATGACAAGATTGCCAGTGTCCTTTAGATTGGTTTCTGAGAATCTCAGAATTTAGATAGACTAAGCTGGCCTGGCTAGCCTTCTGAGTAAGGCTATGAACAAAGAACTATTTTTACATTATGTATCAATGAGATTTTTTTTTCCTTGCTTGCTTCCAACATCACATAGCTTTTGCCACTGTGTGGATGCCATGCAGGTGGAAAGTCGCCATCATGATAGTACAGGATTCAAGGAAGGACTGGCCATGAGTGCAGAAGTATGAGATCTCTCTTGGGATACGTACTTATCAACCTAAGCTTCAGGGTGAATACAGTCCCGCACTGCTAGGGCCAGGAGTTACATAAAATGTGTGTATTCTTCGTGCTGTCTTAATACACTGAAATACTGTTAGGAGAAAGGGGGCTCAACTTACCACCTCCATAAGAGTGGGATCTCAGAGCTCTCTGCTAACTGATGAAACAGTTCTCTGTCTGCAGGAATTTCACTACATAGGATAGGCTAGGCAGTATGCAGCATGCAGCATATGGCAAAAATGAAGATATGGACTCTCATGTTGGAAGGATTCCCAAGTATGAGCTTTAAGGAGAGCAAAGAACATGAAGGAATGAGAGCAGCAGGATTTGACTCAGATCCCCTTCCTGCCTGGGCTCTTTCTGAAGGCAGTGCTAGGGCGATGCAACTCCCAAGGAAGAGGAGATAGGAAGGTGTCTATGTGGCCGTGTATCTGTCTCTCACTGGGAGTTGTAAGCACTGTATGTGTATGTGTGTGCTCTTTCCATGCAGATACCAATGTCATACGATATATCCAGCTGACAGAGATGAAGCTCAGCAGATGTTCCCAGAGAGAGAAGGAAGCCTTGTGAAAATGAAGCTGCTTCAGCTGACGTGCCCAAAGGGGAACATTTCCTTCCTAGAAGCCCATTTGGTGGATTTTCCTGTTTGCTCTGCCTCATCCCCAGCTCCATCCATCCACTTTCCCTTGCTCTTCATTGAATCCCAGTTCTGAAAGAAGAAACTCAGATGCTGGATATGGCTGCTTGCCAGCCATGGTAATATCCCTTCCCCTTTTCAGGAGAGCACAGTGGCTACATCCAGCCTGGTTCCAAGACAGTGTCGAACACATGGTGTAGGCAGTGCTGGGGACCTTGCTGGTCCTGAGCTGACTGCTTATTACCTTAGGGAAGCAACCCCCAGACAACTACTTCCTGACCCAGCAAGTTGGAGATAAACAGTTTCTACTGGAGCTTGGAAGAGCTAAGAAACCAAGAAAGCCACCGGTCTTTTGCAGGGGGTAACAAATGCCTTTTTACCATCAGTGCCCTCTGCCTGCTTCCCCACTGCTGTGTTACCAGTCTCCAGTGAGAGCTCACGTGCTCCCAGTTTAATGCCAGTGAAACTGTTTCTAAACATCCTCTTAATGAAAGCACAGCACACCCTACAACACCCTGAAGAGCTGTCCCAGTGCCAGAGGAGAAGGCTGTGGGGGTACCACAGAATGCTGAACAGACTGTGAAAGCGCGGTGTACAGTATGAGGGAAAACTGTGAAATAATTCATTAAAGGCAAATAAAAATTATGAATAGGCAACAATTCCAGGCATTGCTTTTAGAAGGGTCCTCCTGGGATCCCAGTATCCAGAGAGGCAACATGGTCTAATGGGGACAGCATGGGGTGGGAACCAGGGAACGTCTCCATTCTTATACTGGCTGTGCCGATGCCTTGCTGTGTGGTCTTGGCCAGGTCACTTAGCCTCTCTGTGCCTCAGTTTCCCCATCTGTACACTGGGGATAATAATACCTCCCTACCTCGCAGGGGTGTTGTGAGGATTTATTAGTTAATGTTTGTAAGTAACATTACAGTGATGTACAGTGTTAAGTATTATTAGTACATTGGATTGAGGTATGGATTCTCCCACCTTGTGTTGGTGCTTCCTGTGTCCTGTTTCTTCTTTTTAGAGAGTGCACTGCTGAACATGCGCAGGGCAGAATCAACATCTCGTCTCTTTAGACGTGTTCCAGTAGTTTGATCACTCCTAAGAGTTAAGGCTCCTTGGCTCAAGGGTCCTTTTCCGAAACTGCCAGTAATGGAATCAGAAAGTGGCAGAAACATACCTGCAGTGTGAGACATTTCTCCTCCTCAGTGGCCCACATGGAACTGCTCCCAGTTGCAGGGCAAATATGAGTGGTCTCAACTCACGGTGGTCAGTTTTAAGTGAGCGCACCCAGAGATCCTTTACTTGAAACATGGAAATTGAAACACAGAAAGCGAAAAGTTGAACACAGAAGAGAGTGCAGCAAGGAGGCCTGGACATAACGTAGATGTGCCTAGAGGGGACGCCTTGCAAAGGCAAACCACAGTTGTTCTCCTTCCACCTCAGACACAAACTCCTTTGAAGTGACTCCATTCACTCATCATGTGTGAAAAGAGGAGGAACTAAGTAGCTTGGCAGGTGTTTGGCCAAGCAGTAGGAAGACTGAAAGCAAGCAAGAGCTGAGAGCAAAATGAGAGATTAATACGGGATACAAATTACACACCAAACCCAGGCTCATGGACAGAACGAGAACTAAGGTAGGAAAAGGAAGAAAAAAGGACCTGGCTAAAAGCACAGCCCAACTATTTGCAGTTCATTAAAAGACCCAATTTTAATTGGCAGGATGAACAGCAGGAAGAAGGGCAGTAAGATTAGAGGGGATTTTCCAGCTAGAGAGACCGGAAGAGAGGGAGGCTTCCTTCC
>NW_028289421.1:0-29448 GCF_059628265.1 Tinamus guttatus
GGTTGGGATGGACCAGGATGGATGGGCGTGGGGTTGGGATGGACCGGGATGGACCAGGATGCATTGGGATGAGCTCGGGATGGACCAGGATGGTCTGGGATGGGGTTGGGATGGACCAGGGTGGACCAGGATGTATTGGGGTGAGGTTGGGATGGACCGGGATTGACTGGGATGGGGTTAGGATGCACCGGGGTGGACCAGGATGGATTGGGATGAGGTTGGGATGGACCGGGATGGATGGGCGTGGGGTTGGGATGGACCAGGATGGACCAGGATGCATTGGGATGAGGTTGGGATGGACCGATGGGGCTGGGCTGGGACTGGCCCCATTGGTCCCCATCGGTCCCCGCAGGCGCCATGAGGAGCCCCCTGCCCCTCCCCCTCCTGGGCTGCTGTTGGCTCCTGCTCTGCGCCGGGGCCCCCCCACCCCCCCCGGGACCCCCCTCAGGTATCGGCAGGGCCCCGGCGTCCGGGAATCCCCCCTCCCCCCAAAAAAGGGGCCCCGGCGTCCGGGATCCGCCCCCCTCGAAAGGGGCCCCGGCGTCCGGGAGCCCCCCCCCCACTCCCCTCTCTCTGCCCCCCCCCCCAGGCTTCGCTCCGGGCCCCCCCCGCTGGCGGCGGGGGGGGCGGGGCTCGCCGAGGCTCCGCCCCCCGCGCTGCTGCTGGGCGAGGCGGCCGCGCATGCGCAGCGCGGGCGGCTCCTGGCGGCGCTGGGGCGGCGCCGCTGGCTCCGCCTCTACGCGCGGCGGCTGTTCCAATAAAGGGACACCCCCCCCCCCGCCCGCCCCGTGTGTGTGATGGGGGGGTCGGGTCGGGGCGGGGGGGGGGGGGGGTATTCCCGGCGCGCTGGATCCGGAGGCGCTGATGGATCCGCCGGGATTTGGGATTTATTGCGGGGGGGGGCGCAGGTGGCGCAGGGCGAGGGGGGGCGCGGGGGGGCGCGCGGCGGGGGGGCGCAGCCGGAGCAGGGCCGGGAGCAGCAGCAGGAGCAGCAGCAGGAGCGGCCGGAGCGCCGGGAATCCCGGGAATCGCGGGAGGCGGCTCCGAGGCTCCGGCCGGCGCCGCTGGGAGCCGGGAGCGGCTCCAACCGGGATCCGGCTCCGTGCGGAGCAGCGGGAGGCTCCTACCAGCTCCGGGCGGGGGCTGCAGGGAGGGAGCTGGGATGGACTCGGGATAGGGCCGGGATGGAGCCGGGATAAGAGCTGGGATGGAGTCAGGATAGGGACAGGCTAGAGTCGGGATGGGGTGGGGTAGGAATGAGATAAGGACCAGATGGAGCCGGGATAGGGCCGGGATGGAGCTTCCCGGCTCCGCGAAGCTGCCGTTACCTCCAGGGGCTGCATCCCGGCTCCGGGGGCTCCTTCCCGGTGTCGTTGCCCTGTGGAGCAGATGGGATGAGCCGGGATGCGGCCAGGGGCTCTGGGATGTGCGCAGGAGCACCACGATCTTTGGGATGCGCCAGGATCCTTGGGATGCTCCTGGGAGCGCCAGGATCGTTGGGATGCGCTGGGATCACCCACCTCCGCGTCGTCCTCCCGGATTCCTGGTGCGCAGCCGCACAAGGGCCCGGCCTGGCCGTCCTCATATCCCTGAGGAACAGATGGGAACCGGGATCCGGGAACGCCGGGATTCGGGAACGCCGGGATTTGGGAATGCTGCCCCCACCTCCCGCACAGCTTCGATCTCGGCCCTGAGCGGCGGCGCCGGAGCCTCCGCTGGGATCAGGGTCATCCTGCGGGAGCAGCCGCTGGGGGGGCCGCTCCGGCCGGGGCTCCCACGGGAAGCGCCGGGATCGGGAAGCGCCGCCCGGGACTCACGCGGCTCCCAGGCGCTGACGGAGCTCGGCCGCTTCCCGACGCAGCTCCTGGCGCGGGAGGAGAAGAGGCATCCGGGCCGGGAAGGGGATGGGAACAGGCTGGGAATGGGCCAGGAATGGGATGGGAATGGGCCGGGAATGGGCCGGTACCTGCAGCGCTTCCCGCTGCTCCTCCAGGCCGGCCCGGAGCCCTTCCGCCTGCCGTGTGCTCTGCCGGGAACGCGGCAGCTCTGGAGCTCCCGGCTCATCCGGGCGCATCCCGGCGCGTCCGGCCGCGCTCACCTCGGCCAGCGCCGCCTCCCCGCTCCGGAGCAGATCCCGGTGTTCCCGCAGCCGGAGCTGGGGGAAGCGGGAGCGTCAGGGAGCGCCCGGCTCCATCCAGAACGCCCGGCTCCATCCGGAACGCCCGGCTCCGTCACCTGCAGTTCGGCCTTCTCGGCCGCCAGCTCCTGGATTCGCTTCCGGGCCCGGTCACCTTCGGCCAGGAGCTTCCCGTTCTGCGGGATGCGGTCGGGAGCCGCTCCCGGCATTCCGGCCCCATTCCCGGTGCCGTCCTCACCTCCTCCTGGAGGCTCCTGGCGCGATCCTGCAGCTCCCGCTGCTCCCGCTCCTGCCGGCGGCACCGGGATGGGACTGGGAGCATCCCGGAACATGCAGGATGCTGCTCTCCCGGCATCCCGGCGCTATCCGGGTCTCTGGATTCCCGGCGCTCACCAGGCGCCGCTGCCGCTCCAGCAGCTCCCGGCTCTCCTGCCGCATCCGCAGCTGCTCCGCGCGCAGCTCCTGCAGCTCCCGCTGCTGCGCCCGGCCGCGCTCCCGGCAGCGCAGGGCCCTGCGGGATCGTCCCATGAACCGGGATCGTCTCATGGGATCGGGATCATCCCAAGGGACCGGGATCATCCCGCGGGATCCGCACCCTTCCAGGCTCCGCTGCAGCCGCTCCCGCTCCTGCTCCAGCCGCCCGCTCCGCTCCTCGGCGCCCTCGGCCGCTCCCTGCAGCTCCGCGTTCTCCGCCCGGAGCCGCCGCAGCCGCCGGCCCAGCTCCGTCACCTGCTCCCGCGGCGACATTCCCGGCGGGGACGGAGCCCTGCACGGCCCACGGGAACGGGGCTCCGGGCCCGCTGCATCCCGTATCCCGCTGCATCCCGTGGGAATGGCGCTCCCGTATCCCGCCTGCATCCCGCATCCCGTGTGCCATGTCCCGCTGCATCCCATGTCCCACACTCCGCGTCCCCGCGTTCCGCTGTGTCCCTGCATCCCACATCCCTGTGTCCCGATGCATCCTGCATCCCACATCCCGTATCCCATAAGATTCTGCCCCCCCCATTCCCCAATATCCCGGTGTTCCCAGATCCTGATATCCCTGGCCCCAGTATCCCTGTATCCCCCTGCTCTCCCGCTGCATTCCGGGATCCCGCTCACTCTCCGCCGCTCTCCGCGTCGGCTCCGCCGCCCTCCGGCTGCTCCGGCTCCGATCCCCATCCCGGCCCTGCGGAGCAAGCGGAGCTGTCGCCCCCCCCCCCCCCCCCCCAATCCCTCCGTCCATCCCGGCCGGGAGCCGATCCCGGGGCCGCTCCTGCGGATTCGGGGTCATTATCCGGCTCTGCCTCCGGAGGCGGCTCCGGCCGTGGGCGCTAATTGGCGGCGGGATCGTTAGCGGGGGCCGGGGTCGGGAACAGGGGCCCGAAGCCTTAATGGGAACAGGAGCCTCCCGGGAAGCGTTAATGGGAACAGGGCGCTAATTGGCAGCGGGATCGTGAGTGGGAAGCGGGAGCGTTAATGGGAACAGGGGCCGCGCCGGCTCCTACCGGAGCTCGGGGATCCGTCGCTCTCCGCGCTCGGCTCCGGGGGCTCCACGTCGGAGCTGGTGGGGATGGGGAGTGTATCCTGGTGTATCCCAGCACATCCGGGTGTATCCCAGTGTATGCAGGTGCATCCCAGTGTATCCCAGTGCATCCCGGTGTATCCGGGTGTATCCCGGGCTGGAGCCGCACCGGCACAGCGCGATCCATCGGTCCATGGCGTCCCGGAAGGCGGCCATGTCGAGGGCGGCACCGCATCCCGACGGATCCAGGAAGGTTCCGAGCGCCCGGAGCCGCCGCGGATCCGCCCCCGGCCCGGCCAGCGCCCGCACCAGGCGGAGCACCCGGCACGGCAGGACCCGGCCTGCGGGAAGGGGTCGGGATGGGAGCCGGGAAGCGGGATCCAGAGGCGGGATGGGAGCCGGGATGGGGAGATGGGTTGTAGGATATGAATGGGGGATGAGAGTCAGGATGGGATCCGGGGTGGGATCCAGGGAGTGGGATGTGATCCAGGATGTGTCCAGGATGCGGGATGTGATCCGGGGTGGGATCCGGGGTGGGATCCAGGATGAGATGTGGGCTGTGGGATCCGGCTGCGGGATGTGATCCGGGTCGGGATCCAGGGTGGGATCCAGGATGGGATCTGGGCCGTGGGATATGATCTGGGTCAGGATCCAGGATGGGATCCAGGATGGGCTCCGGGTCAGGATCCGAGTCGGGATCCAGGATGGGATCTGGGCCGTGGGATCCAGGATGGGCTCCGGGTCGGGATCCGGGTTGGGATCCAGGATGGGCTCCGGGTCAGGATCCGGGTCGGGATCCAGGATGGGCTCCGGGTCGGGATCCGGGTCGGGATCCAGGATGGGCTCCGGGTCAGGATCCGAGTCGGGATCCAGGATGGGATCTGGGCCGTGGGATCCAGGATGGGCTCCGGGCCGGGATCCGGGTCGGGATCCAGGATGGGCTCCGGGCCGGGATCCAGGTCGGGATCCAGGATGGGCTCCGGGCCGGGATCCGGGTCGGGATCCAGGATGGGCTCCGGGCCGGGATCCCGGCTCCGTTCTACCTGTGCGCTCCGGGTCGCAGGCTGCGAAGGTTCCGGCCAGGACGTCGTCCTCGGAGCAGCCTGGGCGGGCGGGGGGGCCATGGAGCCACCCCCCCCCGCAGGGATCCCCCCGGGATCCTCCGGGACCCACCTGGGGCTTCCGCTTCCGGGAGGGAGCTGGAGGCCATGGAGACACGGGGGGGGGGAGGCTCGGTGGATCCCGGTGGATCCCGGAGGATCCGGGGCGGGGGAGGGGGGGTCGGGCTGGGTGACTGTGTGACAGGGACCGGGGATCCCGGTGGGCCCCAACGGGTCCTGGTGGCCCCAGCGGATCCCTGTGTTCCCGGGGCTGATCCCAGGTGCCCGGGGCTGATCCCAGAGGCCCCGTCGCTCCCGCTTTTCCCGCTGGATCCCGCTTTTCCCGCTGGATCCCGCTTTTCCCGCTCTCCGGCGCCGCGCGCAGCTCTCGCCTCAGCGCGGGGGGGGGCGGGGCCGCGAGTTCCCGCTCGAACGGGTGGGCGGTCCCTCCTCGAAAGGAGCGGGGCGGGGCTGCGGCAGGCCACGCCCCCAGCCCCGCAATGACGTCACGGCAGAGCCCCGTTTTCGCACCGGTTTTTACTGCGCCGCGGCGGGGGGGAGGGAGGGGGCGGCGCGGCCGGAGCGGGGCCGGTGCCGGTGCCCGGGGGCCGCCTGGAGCCCCGCGCGGAGCCGCTGCAGCCGCCGCTGCCGCAGCGCGGCCGGGGCCGGCGTCGCCGGTCCGCATTCTGCTGGTCCCGGTGCTGCCGATCCCGGTGCCGCCCGTCCCGGTGCCGGTGCCGCCGGTCCGGATGCTGCTGGCCCCGGGGCCGGTGCCGGTGCCGCCGGGCTCCGCCCCCACCGCTCCACGTGCAGCACCAGGAAGACGAGGCCGCGCCGGGCCGGGCCCCCCCGCGGCGGCTCCGCCCACAACGAGGAGGCTCCGCCCTGCGCGGGAGGTGGCGGCTGCGGCCGGGGACCCCCCCCCCGGGACCCCCCCCGGGACCCCCCCGCACTCAGCGGCGGCTCCCAGGGCTCCTCGGGGGGGAGCTGGGGGCGGGGCCCGGGTGCAGAAAGGGGGCCCAGGCGTCCTGCACCCCCCCCCCCGGGGCGCGAGAGGTGACAGCGGGGGGGGGGCGGAGCCGGGGGGCGCCCTCAGGTGACCGGGGGGGGGCAGGGACCGTCCGGGGGGGCCCAGGTGTCCGGGGGGGCCCGGGGGTCACCGGAGGGAGGGTCTGCGGGGGGGGCGGGGTTCCCGGTGCTCGCGGGGGGGCGGTCCCCGCCCTCACCGGGGGCGGAGCCAACACAAGCAGCAGCAGCAGCGGCAACATGGCGGCTCCTGCGGGGGGGGGGGGGCACCGGGGGGAGCGATCAGGGCGGGTGGGGGTCACGGAGACCCCCCAAACCCGCCCCCCTCCCTACCCATCCGCGTCGCCGCTCCCAACGGCTCCAACGGCCCCCGCTCCAGAGCCCCCCCCCGGTTCCAGAGCCCCCCCCCGGTTCCAGAGCCCCCCCGGTTCCAGAGCCCCCCCCCGCTCCAGAGCCCCTCCGTTCCAGAGACCGCCCCCCTCGCCCCTCCCCCGCGTCTTCCTGCCCCCCTCGGGGGCGGGGCCTCGCGGAGCGGGGGGCGGGGTCGCTAGGGTGCGGCTCGGGAGGGAGGCGGATCCACGCGGTGGCCCCGCCCCGCATCGGGCGGACCTATGCGGTGGCCACGCCCCCATTGGGCGGATCTACGCTGTAGCCCCGCCCACACCTCGGCGGCAGGGCTGCTGTGCGGGAGGTGACGTCACCGCCCGCGGTCACGTGGGTGCGGACATGGCGGCGGCGGCGGACGACGGCGGCGGCTCCGGGGCCGGTTCTGGGTCCAGCGAGCGCGAGTCGGAACCGCCGCCGGGGGGGGAGGAAGGAGGCGAAGGGGACGGGGAGGACGGTGAGTGGGGCGGGAGGCACCGGCCCCGGAACCGGCCCCGGAACCGGCCCCGGAACCGGCCCCGGAACCGGCCCCAACGCGCGCTCCCCGCAGGCGCCTCCTCGGAGCCGATCCTGCGCATGGGCGCGTTGCTGCTGGAGGGGTGAGTGCCGGGGGGGCGCGGGGCCCGCTCCCGGTCCCGGTTCTGTTCCCGTTCCCGGTGCCTGTTCCGCTCCCGGCTCCATTCCCGGCCCTTTGCCGCTCCCTGTGTTGTTGCCGGTGCTGTTCGGATCCTGGTGCCGGTTCGGTTCATGTTCCCTCTTCCCGGTCCTGTCCCATTGCTGCTCCCGGTGTCATTCCCGGGGTCATTTGGGTCCCGGTGCCGCTTTGGTTTGTGCTCCTGGTCCCAGTCCTGGTTCGTGTTCCCGGTGTCATTTGGTGCCGGTGACCCATCCGGTGCTGGTTCCATTCCCGGGTCCTGGTCCAGTTCCCAGTTCTCATTCCCTGTTCAGGTCCTGGTGCCGGTTCGGGTCCAGTTCCTGGTGCCGGTTCTGTGCCCGGTTTAGGACCTAGTGCCCATTCCGTTCCCGGTTCGGGTGCCGGTGCTGGTCCCATTCCCGGTTCGTGTTCCTGCTGTCGGTTCCATTCCCGGTTTGGGTCCTGGTTTGTGTTCCTGATTCGGGTCGCGGGTCTCGGTTTGGGTCCAGTTGCCGCTTCAGGTCCTGGCCCGGGTGCCGGTCCTGGTCCAGTTCCCGCTCCGGGTGCAGTTTCCGGTCCCGGCTCAGGTCCCGGTTCGGGTCCCGGTCCCGGTGCAGTTCCCGGTGCAGTTCCCGCTCCGGGTGCAGTTCCCCGGTGCTGGTTCAGGTCCCGGTGCGGGTCCCGGCCCTGGTGCTGGTTCAGGTCCTGGCCCAGGTGACTGGTCCCGGTGCAGTTCCCGATGCCGGCTCGGGTCCCGGTGCAGTTCCCGGTCCGGAGGCAGTTCCCCGGTGCTGGTTCGGGTCCCGGTTCGGGTCCTGGTGCGGTTCCTGGTCCTGGTGCAGTTCCCCGGTCCCAGTTCAGGTCCCGGTGCAGGTGCCGGTCCCGGTGCAGTCCCCGGTGCCGGTTCAGGTCCCGGTTCGGGTCCCGGTGCGGTTCCTGGTCCCGGTGCAGTTCCCAGTGCCGGTTCAGGTCCTGGTGCAGTTCCCCGGTCCCGATTCAGGTCCTGGTGTGGGTCCCGGTGCCGATCGCGGTCCCGGTGCGGTTCCTGGTCCCTGTGCAGTCCCCGGTGCCGGTTCAGGTCCTGGTGCAGTCCCCAGTCCCGGTTCAGGTCCCAGTTCAGGTCCTGGTGCGGTTCCTGGTCCCGGTGCAGTCCCCGGTGCAGTTCCCAGTGCCGGTTCGGGTCCCGGTGCGGTTCCTGGTCCCGGTGCAGTCCCCAGTTCGGGTCCCAGTGCCGGTCCCTGTGCGGGTCCCGGTGCCAGTTCAGGTCCCGGTGCAGTTGCCTGGTCCCAGTTCCCGGTCCCGGCGCAGTTCTCGGTGCAGTCCCCGGTTCGGGTCCCGGTGCAGTTCCCGGTCCCGGTGCAGTCCCCAGTCCCGGTTCAGGTCCCAGTGCAGGTCCTGGTGCAGTCCCCGGTGCAGTTCCCGGTGCCGGTTCGGGTCCCGGTGCGGTTCCTGGTCCCGGTGCCGGTCCCGGTGCGGTTCCTGGTCCCGGTGCCGGTCCCTGTGTGGGTCCCGGTGCCGGTTCAGGTCCCGGTTCGGGTCCCGGTGCCGGTCCCGGTGCAGTCCCCGGTGCCGGTTCAGGTCCCAGTTCAGGTCCCGGTGCCGGTTCAGGTCCTGGTGCAGTCCCCAGTCCCGGTTCGGGTCCCGGTGCGGTTCCTGGTCCCGGTGCAGTTCCCGGTGCAGTCCCCGGTTCGGGTCCCGGTGCGGGTCCCGGTGCAGTCCCCGGTGGCAGTTCCCGGTGCGGTTCCTGGTCCCGGTGCAGTCCCCGGTGCGGGTCCCGGTGCCGGTTCAGGTCCCAGTTCAGGTCCCGGTGCCGGTTCAGGTCCTGGTGCAGTCCCCAGTCCCGGTTCAGGTCCCAGTTCAGGTCCCGGTGCGGTTCCTGGTCCCGGTGCAGTCCCCGGTTCCTGGTCCCGGTGCAGTCCCCGGTGCGGGTCCCGGTGCCGGTGCCGGTCCCGGTGCAGCTGCCGGTTCCGCAGGCTGCTCCGGCACCAGGCCGGGCACTTCGGGGACCCCCGGGTGGCCGCGCTGGTCCCGGCCGAGCTGGGGCCGCCCCCCCCCTGCGGAGACGACGCCAAAAAACTGGGAGAGTGTCTGAGACGGGTGGGAGACCGGCTGGAGCAGGACGTGGAATTCCAGAGGTGGGAGCGGGGACGGGAATTCCGGGGGTGGGAGCGGGGGGAGGGAATTCCAGGGGTGGGAATGGGGGATAGGGAATTCCAGAGGTGGGAGCGGGGACAGGGGACTCCAGGGGTGGGAATGGGAGTCCCCGAGCGGGAAAGGGGGGACAGGGAATTCCAGGGGTGGGAACAGGGACACAGGATGGGGGTGGTCACGGGGCTTTAGGGGGGGAGTGGATGGGAATACGGGGGGGGGGGTCACCTCGTGGGGGGGGTCACCCTTTAGTGGGGGGGTCACGAGTCTGTCCCGGCCTCCTGGGTGCCCCCCCCGCCCCGTCCTAGTGTCACTATAGGGACGGGGGGGGTCACTTGGGGGGATGTCCCTCTTTGGGGGGGTTGTCCCCCCCTTTGGGGTGTCCCCCTTTGGGGAATGTCACCCTGGGGGGGGTCCCCCCCTTTGGGCCCCCCCCCACGCCCCCCCCGCAGCCTCCTGGGCGCCGCCGCCCGGGCCCCCCTGTCCCAGGGGCTGCTGCTGCGGGTGGCCGGGCACCTCTTCAGCGACGGCCGCGTGTCCTGGGGCCGCATCGTGGCGCTGTTCTACGCGGCCGTGCGGCTGCTGCTGCACGTGAGGACCCCCCGGGACCCCCCCGGGACCACCGGGACCCCCCTGGGACCCCAGGACCCCCTGGGACCTCCCCCCTGAGCCCCTGGGACCCTCCGGGACCCCCCCGGGACCACCGGGACCCCCCTGGGACCCCCCTGAGCCCCTGGGACCCCCCGGGACCCCCCCAAATCCTCACCCTGTTCTACGCGGCCGTGCGGCTGCTGCTGCACGTGAGGACCACCGGGACCACCGGGACCACCGGGACCCCCCTGGGACCACCCTGGGACCACCGGGACCCCCCTGGGACCCTGGGACCCCCCGGGACCCCTCCCAAATCCTCATCCTGTTCTACGCGGCCGTGCGGCTGCTGCTGCACGTGAGGACCCCCCGGGACCCCCCCGGGACCACCGGGACCCCCCTGGGACCACCCTGGGACCACCGGGACCCCCCTGGGACCCTCCTGAGCCCCTGGGACCCCCCGGGACCCCTCCCAAATCCTCACCCTGTTCTATGCGGTCGTGCGGCAGCTGCTGCACGTGAGGCCACCGGGACCACAGGGACCCCCCCAGGACCCCCCTGGGACCACCCTGGGACCACCCTGAGCCCCTGGGACCACCGGGACCCCTCCCAAATCCTCATCCTGTTCTACACGGCCGTGCGGCTGCTGCTGCACGTGAGGACCCCGGGACCCCCCTGGGACCCTCCTGAGCCCCTGGGACCCCCTGAGATCCCCCCCTGAGCCCCCTAACACGGGACCCCCCCAAATCCTCATCCTGTTCTACGCGGCCGTGCGGCTGCTGCTGCACGTGAGGACCCCGGGACCCCCCTGGGACCCCCCTGAGCCCCCAGGACCCCCCCAAATCCTCACCCTGTTCTATGCGGTCGTGCGGCAGCTGCTGCACGTGAGGCCACCGGGACCACAGGGACCCCCCTGGGACCCCCCTGGGACCACCGGGACCCCCCAAGGGCCCCCCTGAGCCCCTGGGACCCCCCTGGGACCACCGGGACCCCCCTAGGACTCCCGGGACACCCCTAACACGGGACCCCCCCAATCCTCAACCCGTTTTACGCGGCTGCTCCTGCACGTGAGGCCCCTGGGACCCCCCCTTGATGGGAGACCCCTCCCCTCACTCCTCTCCCGAGATTCCTGGGAATCCCGGCCACATTCCCGGCCCCCCCGTGACCCCCCCGCGCCCCCCCAGGCCCTGCAGGCCCAGGGCCCCCTCATCCTGCGCCGGGGCCTCGACTGGACCCTGAGCTTCTTCCGGCAGCGGCTGCTGGGCTGGGTGCGGGGCCAGGGCGGCTGGGTGAGTGCGGGGGGGCCGGGACCCCCCCGGGATCCTATGGGACACGGAGACCCCCCCGGGACCCCCTGGGACCTCCCCAGGACCCCCCGGGACACAGAGACCCCCCCCCCCCCCCAACCATGGGCTGGGTGCGGGGCCAGGGCGGCTGGGTGAGTGCGGGGGGGCCGGGACCCCCGGGATCCCCCCGGGACACGGGGACCCCCCCGGGACCCCCCGGGACACAGAGACCCCCCTGGGACCCCCTGGGACCCCCTGGAACACGGAGACCCCCCCGGGACACGGAGACCCCCCCCTCATGGGCTGGGTGTGGGGCCAGGACAGCTGGGTGAGTGCGGGGGGGCTGGGACCCCCAGGACCCCCCCCGGGACACGGGGACCCCCCCCGGGATACAGAGAAATCCCCCCCGGGACACAGACATCCTCTCCCCCCCATGGAGACTTCATGGGGTGGGTGGGGGGGGCACCGAGATCCCCCCCCCCATGATGAGGCTTCCTGGGGTCCAGGCACACGGGGGGGCCCCGCTGACCCCCTGCCCCCCCAAGCCGCCCGGGGGGGCCCCGCTGACCCCCTGCCCCCCCCAGGCCGCCCTGGCCGCCGCCGTGGGCTCCGGCTCGTGGTCCCCGGTGCTGCTGGTCGGGGTCGTCACGACGGCCTCGTTCGCCCTCTGGAAAATGTCCTGAGGGGGGGGCACCCCCGGCCCCCCCGGACCGGGACCCCCTTTGGACCGGGGGGGGGGGGGGGTTTCGCTCGGACCCGTCCCCCGTGGCGGGGGCACAGCGGCCCCTCCCCCCCGCAGGATTAGGTCATCGCTGATGACGTCACTGGCGGTTGTCCCCCCCTTCCTTTTTTTTATTTTTTAATTATTTTTTATGCCTTTTTCATCCTGTTTTTAGAGCTCAATGACTGCAAATAAAGGGGGGGGGGGGGGGCTTGTGTCACCCCCCTGCCCAGATCGTGTCCTGCCCCTCCCCCACTGCGTTGGGGGGCGCCTGGAGCCCCGTTTTGGGGGGGGCAGGTTCCGGGCGGGGGGGGGCAGAACGGGAGGGGGCCCTTGGGGGTCATTTGGGACAGTTTGGGGGGGGGGCATGGGGTCTGCGGGGGGGGATGGGCAAAGCTGGGGGGTGCAGGGAGGGGTCACCCCCCCCCCCACCAGGAGCAGCGGTGACGTCACGGAGACCCCCCCGCGAGGTGAGAGCCGCTCCCCCCAACCCCCCCCCGTGTCGCCCCCCCCCCCACTGACCCCCTCCCCCCCCCCCATCGTGTCCCCGCAGCCGCCGGTGGCCGGAGACCCCCCCGGACACCCCCTGGGGGGGGCTGGAGCTGAGACCCCCCCCCACCCACGGCGGCAGAACCAATAAAGGCTTCAACCCCCCCCCGAACCCTCCCCAAGTCCTGGTCTTGTCTGGGGGGGGGGCCCAGGCGTCCGGGGGGGGGGGAGACGGAGTGAGGGGGGTGGGCGGGAAGGGGAGGGGGAGCCCCGGGGAGATATCGAATCCGTATCGGATTCACGGACGCTCCGTGGAGCGCAGGTCCGATCGGCTTCCCGGGAGCGAATCGAGTTCCCAAATAGCGGGATCAACTCTAAGCTCGACCCTGGCAGGGTCGGATTCACGGACGCTCCGTGGAGCGCAGGTCCGATCGCCTCCCCCCAAACAAGCAACCGGGTTCACAAACAGTCGGATTTGTCCAAATGCAACATTTCCAAAGCAGGTTCCGGATGTCGGTCCAGGAAATTCCCTCCTGGAGTGTGGGGTTTTTCGCTAGCTCTGATGTACGAACGTGCGATCGTCCCTCACCCCAGGAGATGGGAGAGGGCTCCCAGAGCGGAGCCTCCCGACGCAAGGGGAGGGAGGGGGGATCAGCGCGGCGCCTGATCCGGAATTTATGCTGGATTCTTCCCTCCTTTTCATCCTTAGTTCCCCTTTTATCCTTTTCTTTACGTTCAGGTGGAGCTTGAGTGACTAGAGTCAGACTTAATATTGTTATTGATTGGGGAAAAAGTTTCTGGCTTCCATGTAAAGGTCCGGTCCATCGGAAATCCAGAGCAAAGTTCAAGCCGAGTTCATCCAAAAGGAGGGATTTGCCGCCCCTGCTGGCTCAGCCCTGGACATGGTATCAGGTATCTCTACTCCCAGAGTCCAGGAGGCTCCCAGGAAAATATGATTAGGGGAATAGAAATAAAATGATTGACTGGAGAGAAAGGGAATTATTGGGGGAATAAAATACCTGGCGGGAGAGGAAGGGAGTTCTGGGCAAGAAAGAACAGGGAAGAATTAGCAGGAGAGAAGGGTGAGGATTTTCACGTCAACATTATTGGAGAGGAGGATAAGGAATAGGAGATGAGAAAGGGAAATATTGGCGGGAGAGAAAGAAAATTACTAACAAAAGAGGAGTAGAATTGTGCATAGAAGACCAAAATTATGAAGGGAACAGGAAGGGAATTCTTAGCACGAGACGGCGAGGAAGAGAGACTTTTCCTGCTAATCCTGGTCTTTCTCGCCCGCTCCTAATTTTTGCTTCCCTTGCTGATAACTGCCTTATTTCCCCACTAGTAACAGCAGTTCTTGATGGTACTCGCTCTATTTTTCTAATCCCCCAGTCAATCTCTTTCTCACTCGCTAACAGTTCTCATTTGTCACTCCCTAATTCACTCCCAGGAATTTCCTTCCTCGCTCCCTGTATATATATTTTTTTCTTTGGGACAATCCTTCTCTTTTTCTCACACTAAAAGTTCTCTTTGTCTTCCTGGCTAAAAGCTTTTTTTCATTGTCCTCTAATATTTCCCTATCTGTCCCCCAAATAATTCTCCTTCTGTCCCACCTGAAATTCTCTTCCTTACACTCCCAATCTTTCTCTTTTGCACCTGCCAATAATTCCTTCTTTCTCCATGCAATGTCTCTCTTTCTCCCACTAACCGTTTTCTCTCTTTGTGTGATAATTCTCATTCTCCCGCAGTACTAAGAGAACACAATTTTTCCAAGTAGTGTAGAAAGTGAGCTGTGATTACCACTATGGGGGGTCTCTGAGCCTCCCAGCCTTCGTTAAGGGGGCCTCTGATCTTCCTGGCCTCCTCTATGGGGTGTCTGAGCCTCCTGGCATCTCAAATGGGGACCTCTGAGTCTCCTGGACTCTGCTACAGGGGGCTCAGTGCCTCACGGCCTCCGATATGGGGATCTGGGGGTTTCCCACCCTCCACTGTGGGGGTCTCTGAGCCTCCCACCCTTCACTATGGGGGTCTGGGAGCTTTCCAGCCTCCACTACGGGGGTCTCTGAGCCTCGTGCCCTCCTCTATGGGGAACTGGGAGCCTCCCGGCATCCGATATGGAGGGCCCTGGAGTCCCCAGCCCGGGGAGGGAGAGCGGGCGCATGCGCAGAGCGTCGGGAGCGCTCACTGCTGCCATCCCGTGTCCGAAAATCGGTACTGCAATAGGGAGGGGGAGGCTGCGCATGCGCAGAGCGTCGGGAGCGCTCACTGCTGCCATCCCGTGTCCGAAAATCGGTACTGCAATAGGGAGGGGGAGGCTGCGCATGCGCAGAGCGTCGGGAGCGCTCACTGCTGCCATCCCGTGTCCGAAAATCGGTACTGCAACGGGGAGGGGGATGCTGCGCATGCGCAGAGCGTCTGGAGGGCTCACTGCTGCCATCGCGTGTCCGAAAATCGGTACTGCAATAGCCGGGGAAAGGCTGCGCATGCGCAGAGCGTCGGGAGCGCTCACTGCTGCCATCCCGTGTCCGAAAATCGGTACTGCAATAGCCGGGGAAAGGCTGCGCATGCGCAGAGCGTCGGGAGGGCTCACTGCTGCCATCCCGTGTCCGAAAATCGGTACTGCAACGGGGAGGGGGAGGCTGCGCATGCGCAGAGCGTCGGGAGGGCTCACTGCTGCCATCGCGTGTCCGAAAATCGGTACTGCAATAGGGAGGGGGAGGCTGCGCATGCGCAGAGCGTCGGGAGCGCTCACTGCTGCCATCCCGTGTCCGAAAATCGGTACTGCAATAGCCGGGGAAAGGCTGCGCATGCGCAGAGCGTCGGGAGCGCTCACTGCTACCATCCCGTGTCCGAAAATCGGTACTGCAACGGGGAGGGGGAGGCTGCGCATGCGCAGAGCGTCGGGAGGGCTCACTGCTGCCATCGCGTGTCCGAAAATCGGTACTGCAACGGGGAGGGGGAGGCTGCGCATGCGCAGAGCGTCGGCAGCGCTCACTGCTGCCATCCCGTGTCCGAAAATCGGTACTGCAACGGGGGGAGGGGGAGGCTGCGCATGCGCAGAACGTCGGGAGGGCTCACTGCTGCCATCCCGTGTCCGAAAATCGGTACTGCAATAGCCGGGGAAAGGCTGCGCATGCGCAGAGCGTCGGGAGCGCTCACTGCTGCCATCCCGTGTCCGAAAGTCGGTACTGCAATAGCCGGGGAAAGGCTGCGCATGCGCAGAGCGTCGGGAGCGCTCACTGCTGCCATCCCGTGTCCGAAAATCGGTACTGCAATAGCCGGGGAAAGGCTGCGCATGCGCAGAGCGTCGGGAGGGCTCACTGCTGCCATCCCGTGTCCGAAAATCGGTACTGCAACGGGGAGGGGGAGGCTGCGCATGCGCAGAGCGTCGGGAGGGCTCACTGCTGCCATCGCGTGTCCGAAAATCGGTACTGCAATAGGGAGGGGGAGGCTGCGCATGCGCAGAGCGTCGGGAGCGCTCACTGCTGCCATCCCGTGTCCGAAAATCGGTACTGCAATAGCCGGGGAAAGGCTGCGCATGCGCAGAGCGTCGGGAGCGCTCACTGCTGCCATCCCGTGTCCGAAAATCGGTACTGCAACGGGGAGGGGGAGGCTGCGCATGCGCAGAGCGTCGGGAGGGCTCACTGCTGCCATGGCGTGTCCGAAAATCGGTACTGCAACGGGGAGGGGGAGGCTGCGCATGCGCAGAGCGTCGGGAGCGCTCACTGCTGCCGTCCCGTGTCCGAAAATCGGTACTGCAACGGGGAGGGGAAAGGCTGCGCATGCGCAGAGCGTCGGGAGCGCTCACTGCTGCCATCCCGTGTCCGAAAATCGGTACTGCAACGGGGGGGGGGAGGCTGCGCATGCGCAGAGCGTCGGCAGCGCTCACTGCTGCCATCCCGTGTCCGAAAGTCGGTACTGCAATAGCCGGGGAAAGGCTGCGCATGCGCAGAGCGTCGGGAGGGCTCACTGCTGCCATCGCGTGTCCGAAAATCGGTACTGCAATAGGGAGGGGGAGGCTGCGCATGCGCAGAGCGTCGGGAGCGCTCACTGCTGCCATCGCGTGTCCGAAAATCGGTACTGCAACAGGGAGGGGGAGGCTGCGCATGCGCAGAGCGTCGGGAGGGCTCACTGCTGCCATCCCGTGTCCGAAAATCGGTACTGCAATAGCCGGGGAAAGGCTGCGCATGCGCAGAGCGTCGGGAGGGCTCACTGCTGCCATCCCGTGTCCGAAAATCGGTACTGCAATAGGGAGGGGGAGGCTGCGCATGCGCAGAGCGTCGGCAGCGCTCACTGCTGCCATCCCGTGTCCGAAAATCGGTACTGCAACGGGGGGGGGGGGGGCTGGGCATGCGCAGAACGTCGGGAGGGCTCACTGCTGCCATCCCGTGTCCGAAAATCGGTACTGCAATAGGGAGCGGGAGGCTGCGCATGCGCAGAGCGTCGGGAGGGCTCACTGCTGCCATCCCGTGTCCGAAAATCGGTAGTGCAACGGGGAGCGTAGGGCTGCGCATGCGCAGAACGTCGGGAGGGCTCACTGCTGCCATCCCGTGTCCGAAAATCGGTACTGCAACGGGGAGGGGGAGGCTGCGCATGCGCAGAGCGTCGGGAGCGCTCACTGCTGCCATCGCGTGTCCGAAAATCGGTACTGCAATAGGGAGGGGGAGGCTGCGCATGCGCAGAGCGTCGGGAGCGCCCACTGCTGCCATCCCGTGTCCGAAAATCGGTACTGCAATAGGGAGGGGGAGGCTGCGCATGCGCAGAGCGTCGGGAGCGCTCACTGCTGCCATCCCGTGTCCGAAAATCGGTACGGCCACGGCCGGGGGAGGGTCTTAGTTAGGTCATTGTCTACCAATTAGGAGCCTTTGTATTTGCATCACTGGTTACTAGAATTATCGTCCGAACGCTGTCCGAATATCGGTACTGCAACGGCCAGCGGAGGGGCGCGCATGCGCAGAACGTCGGGAGGGCTCACTGCTGCCATCCCGTGTCCGAAAATCGGTACTGCAATAGGGAGCGGGAGGCTGCGCATGCGCAGAGCGTCGGGAGCGCTCACTACTGCCATCCCGTGTCCGAAAGTCGGTACTGCAATAGCCGGGGAAAGGCTGCGCATGCGCAGAGCGTCGGGAGGGCTCACTGCTGCCATCCCGTGTCCGAAAATCGGTACGGCCACGGCCGGGGGAGGGTCTTAGTTAGGTCATTGTCTACCAATTAGGAGCCTTTGTATTTGCATCACTGGTTACTAGAATTATCGTCCGAACGCTGTCCGAATATCGGTACTGCAACGGCCAGCGGAGGGGCGCGCATGCGCAGAGCATCGGGAGGGCTCACTGCTGCCATCCCGTGTCCGAAAATCGGTACTGCAATAGGGAGGGGGAGGCTACGCATGCGCAGAGCGTCGGGAGCGCTCACTGCTGCCGTCGCATGTCCGAAAATCGGTACTGGAACGGGCAGGGGAGGGTCTTAGTCAGATCATTGTCTGCCAATTGGGAGCCTTTGTATTTACATCACTGGTTACTACAATTATCGTCCGAAGGGTGTCCGAATATCGGTACTGCAACGGCCCGGGGAAGGGCGCTCATGCGCAGAGCGTCGGGAGCGCTCACTGCTGCCATCGCGTGTCCGATTACCGGTACTGCAATGGGGAGGGGGAGGCGGCGCATGCGCAGACGGGAGGAGGGCTACGCGCCGCCATTGGCGGAACCGTCACTCGGAGCAACTCGCCGTCATTGGTGGAGCCGTCGCTAGGGGCAACGCGCCGCCATTGGCGGAGCCGTCGCTCGGGGCAACGCGCTGCCATTGGCGGAACCGTCACTCCGGGCAACGCGCCACCATTGGCGGAGCCGTCGCTCGGGGCAACGCGCCGCCATTGGCGGAGCCGTCACTCAGGGCAATGCGCGCGATTGGCGGAGCCGTCGCCGGGGGCAACGCGCGGCGGAAGGGGCGGGTCACCGGAAGCGGAAGCTGAGGGCGCAGGCGGTGGCAGCGATGGCGGCGGCTCCCGGTCACGGGGACGGGGTTGGTGACACCCACGGAGGGACATTGGGACCCCCCCGTGCCCCAGCGCAGACCATGGAGCTGGGGCTGGAGCTGCCGGGTAGGAAACCGGGATCCGGGGGAGGGGGTTGGTGGGGGGGGGAGAGATAATGCGGGGGCTTAATGAGGGGGTTAATGAAAGGGCCCGCTAATGAGCGAGGGTTAATGGGGGGGTTAATGAAGGGGCTCGTTAATGGGGGGGGGGTTAATGAGGGAGTTAACGAAGGGGCTTGTTACCCCCCCCCTCAATTAACGCCCCCCACGCGGCGCCCTGGAGCCCCTGCGGGAGCAGCCGGGGCTGCAGCGGCTCCTCGGGGGCCTCAGCGGGGCCCTGGGCAGCGACGGGATGAGCCGGGGCCTGTGGAGCCGCCTGGAGCACGTGGGGACACGGTGGGGGACACAGAGGGGGGACGGGGAGACAGGGGGGCGATGGGGACATGGGGGGACACGGGGATCCGGGGGGGAATAGGGGGAACGTGGGGGCTATGGGGGGCCGTGCAAGGACACGGGGCCGTTGGGTCCCTGGGGCCGCGCTGGCCCGTCCCCCCGCAGGCTGCCGCGGGGCTGCGCTCGCTGGGGGCAACGCGCCGCCATTGGGCACCTCCGCGCGCAGACGCGGCGGAAGGGGCGGGTCTCCGGAGGCGGAAGGGGAAGGGCGCAGTCGGCGCCGCCGGCTCCCTCTCCCCCTCCTGCTCCCGGGGTTAGTCGTGTTACCCACAGGGGGTCATTGGGGTAACGGGGGGCTGGTGTCGCCCACAGGCGGACATTGGGATCCTGCCTCTTCCAGTGCGAATGTGTCGCTGGGGGCAACGCGCCGCCATTGGCGGAGCCGTCGCTGGGGGCAACGCGCCGCCATTGGCGGAGCCGTCACTCCGGGCAACGCGCCGCCATTGGCGGAGGCATCGCTAGGGGCAACGCGCCGCCATTGGCGGAGCCGTCGCTAGGGGCAACGCGCCCCCATTGGCGGAGCCGTCGCTAGGGGCAACGCGCCGCCATTGGCGGAGCCGTCGCTGGGGGCAACGCGCCGCCATTGGCGGAGCCGGCACTCCGGGCAACGCGCCGTCATTGGCGGAGCCGTCGCTGGGGGCAACGCGCTGCCATTGGCGGAGCCGTCGCTGGGGGCAACGCGCCGCCATTGGCGGAGCCGTCACTCGGGGCAACGCGCCGCCATTGGCGGAGCCGTCGCTGGGGGCAACGCGCTGCCATTCGCGGAGCCGTCACTCCGGGCAACGCGCCGCCATTGGCGGAGCCGTCGCTCGGGGCAACGCGCCCCCATTGGCGGAGCCGTCGCTAGGGGCAACGCGCCGCCATTGGCGGAGCCGTCGCTCGTGGCAACGCGCCGTCATTGGCGAAGCCGTCACTCCGGGCAACGCGCCGCCATTGGCGGAGCCGTCGCTAGGGGCAACGCGCCGCCATTGGCGGAGCCGTCGCTGGGGGCAACGCGCCGCCATTGGCGGAGGCGTCGCCGGGGGCAACGCGCCGCCATTGGCGGAGCCGTCACTCGGGGCAACGCGCCCCCATTGGCGGAGCCGTCGCCGGGGGCAACGCGCGGCGGAAGGGGCGGGTCGCCGGAAGCGGAAGCTGAGGGCGCAGGCGGCGGCAGCGATGGCGGCGGCTCCCGGTCACGGGGACGGGGTTGCTGTCACCCACAGGGGGACATTGGGGTAACGAGGGGGCTGGTGACACCTACGGAGGGACATTTGGACCCCCCCGTGCCTCAGCGCAGACCATGGAGCTGGGGCTGGAACTGCCGGGTAGGAAACCGGGATCCGGGGGGGATTAGTGGGGGGGGGAGATAATGCGGGGGCTTAATGAGGGGGTTAATGAAAGGGCCCGCTAATGAGGGGGGGTTAATGAAGGGGCTCGTTAGCTGAGGGGACGGGGACACGGGGGGGGGACGGGGACATGGGGGGGACACGGGGATCCAGGGGGGAATAGGGGGAACGGGGGGGGTTATGGGGGGCCGCGCATGTCCCTGTGTCACCTGCGTGTCCCTCCGTGTGTCCCCCGTGTCACCTGCGTGTCCCTCCGTGTGTCTCTGTGTCACCTGCGTGTCCCTCCGTGTGTCCTCTGCATGTCCCTCCGTGTGTCCCCCCGTGTCCCTCCATGTCCCCCCGTGTCCCCCAGTGTTCCCTCCATGTGTCCCTCCGTGTGTCCCCATGTCCCCCGAGTCTCACCATGTCCCCCCATGTCTCCCGTGTCCCACCATGTCCCCCCATGTCCCCAGTGTCCCCCCATGTCCCCAGTGTCCCCCCATGTCCCCAGTGTCCCCCCATGTCTCCCGTGTCCCTCATGTCCCTCCATGTCCCCCTGTAGGAGGTCGGCCGGAGTCAGGACACCCCCTCGATGGCAGTTAAAGGATCCTGCTCGTTTATTAGCTCGCATGCAGCACGTTTATATGATTGTGGCAGTTAGTGACGTCACTGCGCAGGCTCCTGATTGGCTGACAATGATGTAACCGAGACCCTTCCAGCCCCCCTGGCTTGTTCAGCTCCTCCTTTTAGTTCAGCAGCTCTTTTATTCGCTCTGGCCTTGGCCTGCTTCCTTATCCCCTAGCCAGCGTTCCCGTTGTGCTTCCACTGCGACCTGAAAGCCGGGATTGAGCAGCCCTGCTGGGCAGCCCTGGCCGCGGCTCTCTGCCCATTCCTCTCTAACTGCCCCTTTTTCCTTTTGCAGCAGCCAGGCCTGATTGGGAGCAGAGAATCCCTCGCAGCGGACGCCGCTTCCCGGCTCCTGGATCCTCTGTCCGGCCGCGGCGACCCAGGATCTCCCACCCGTCGCAGCAACTTTCCTGCCGTTTGGTCCCCTGCCGTCGGGTCCCAACGTTCCCGCCGTCGGGTCCCTGTTCGGGCGCCGGCTGTTGGCCCAGCGCAGGATAACTGCACGGCCTTTCCGGGAGCCGAGCCGGATCGCAGGACACGGACTCAACATGAGGTCAGGTCTCGCTCCGGTTGCTACCGCCGTGCGCGGATATTGATCCCTACAAGCCGCTGAGGGGTTTCCAGGCTCGTTCTGATTGGTTGCCAGGAGCTTTGCTAGGTCCCGACCGCACAGGCTCTTCTCAGCTCTGCAGATCCTCAGCACAGCATTTCCCTACAGCCCCCCATATCGGAGGCCGGGAGCCTCAGAGACCCCCATAGCAGAGTCCAGGAGGACTGCCCCCCGCTTAGCGGACTCCAGGAGGCTCCAGGCCCCCCATAGGAGAGGCTCAGAGACCCCCACAGAGGAGGCTGGGAGACTCCCAGACCCCAATGGTGGAGGCCAGGAGGCTCGGAGGCTCCTGTATGAGAGGCCAGGAGGCTCCCAGCCCCCCATATCCGAGTCCAGGAGGCTCAGACCCACATAGAGAAGGCTTGGACACTCAGGCCACTATATGAGAGTCCAGGAGGCTGAGAGATGCCTGTAGTGGAGTCCACGAGGCTCAGAGACCCCCATAGAGGAGGCTGGGAGGCTCCCAGACTCCCATAGGAGAGGCTCAGAGGACGCCATGGAGGAGTCCAGGAGGCTCAGAGACCCTATAGATGAGGCCGGGAGGCTCCCCGTGCCCCATATCGGAGTCCAGGACACTCAGAGGCCCCCATAGAGAAGGATGGGAGGCTCACACACCCCCGTATGAGAAGCCAGGAGGCTCAGAGGCCCCCATAGAGGAGGCTGGGAGGCTGCCAGACCCCCATAGGAGAGGCTCAGAGACCCCCATATCAGAGACCGGGAGGCACCAGGGTCCCCCATATCAAAGGCCGTGAGACTCAGAGGACCCCATAGAGGAGGCCGGGAGGCTCCCAGCTCCACATATCCGAGTCCAGGAGACTCAGAGGCACCCATATCGGAGGCCAGGAGGCTCCAGGGCCCCCAGTATCGGAGGCCGGGAGGCTCAGATGCCCCCCATGTCGGAGGACAGGAGGACCAAGGGCCCCGTAGCGGAGTCCAGGAGGCTCCAGGTCCCGCATAGGAGAGACTCTGAGACCCCCATAGAGGAGGCCAGGAGGCTCACAGACCCCCACAGAGGAGGTCGCGAGGCTCTAGGTCCCCATAACGGAGGCTCCCAGACCCCCATAGCGGAGGCCAGGAGGCTCAGAGGCTCCTGTATGAGAGGCCAGGAGGCTCCCAGTCCCCCGTATCAGAGGCTGGGAGGCTCAGAGGCCCCCATGGAGGAGGCTGGGAGGGTCAGAGACCCCCATATGAGAAGCCAGGAGGCTCAGAGGCACCCATAGTGCAGGCCAGGAGACTCCCAGCTCCCCATAGCGGAGTCCAGGAGGCTCAGAGGCCCCAATATGAGAGGCCAGGAGGCTCCCAGCTCCCGTATCGGAGGCCAGAAGGCTCCGGGGCTCCCCGTATCGGAGGCCAGGAGGCTCATAGGCCCACATATTGGAGGCCAGGAGGCTCCTAGCTCCCCATATCCGATTCCAGGAGGCTCAGTTTCCCTTAAAGAAGGCTGGGACAGTCATAGGCCCCTATATGAGAGGCCAGGAGGCTGAAAGACGTCCATAGTGGAGACCAGGAGGCTCAGAGGCCCCCACAGAAGAGGCCGGGCGGCTCCCTACCCCCATAGGAGAGGCTCAGAGTCCACCATGTCAGAGGCCGGGAGGCTCAGAGGCCCCCGTAGAGGAGGCCAGGAGGCTCCCAGCTCCCCATAGGGCCCCCTAGAACTCCCATAGGACCCCCTATAACGCCCATAGGACCCCCTATAACGCCCATAGGACCCCCTAGAGCCCCCATAGGAACCCCTAGAGCTCCTATAGACCCCCTAAACCTCCTTTATGACCCTCTATAGTCCCCATAGAATGCCCTAGAGCTCCCCTAGGGCCCCCTATAATCACTATAGGACCTTCTATAGCCCCCATAGGACCCCCTAGAGATCCTATAACTCCCCCAGAGCTCCCCTAGGACCCCCTAGAGCTCCCCTAGGACCCCCTAGAGCTCCCCTAGGACCCCCTAGAGCTCCCATAGGACCCCCTAGAGCCCCCATAGGACCCCCTAGAGCTCCTATAGGAGCCCTAAACCTCTTATATGACCCTCAATAGTCCCCATAGGATGCCCTAGAGCTCCCATAGGGTCCCCTATAACCTCCATAGGACCCACTATAGCCCCCCTAGAGCCCCCACAGGACCCCCATAGCTCCCCTAGGACCCCCTATAGCCCCCATAGGACCCCCTAGAACTCCCATAGCACCCCCTAGAGCTCACCTAGGACCCGCTATAACCCTCATAGGGCCCCCTAGAACTCCCATAGGACCCCCTAGAGTCCCATAGGAACCCCTAGAGCTCCTATAGCCCCCCTAGAGCTTCTATAGGATCCCCTATAGTCCCCATAGGATGCCCTAGAGCTCCCATAGGGCACACTATAACCACCATAGGACCCTCTATAGCCCCCATAGGACCCCCTGGAACTCCCCAGGGCCCCCTATAACCACCATAGGCCCCCCTATAGACCCCCTAGGACCCCTAGAGCTCCCATAAGACCTCCTATAGCCCCCATAGGGCCCCCTAGAGCTCCCTTCGGGTCCCTGAAAACCAACATAGGACACTCTAGAGCCCCCATAGGACCCCCGAGACCTCGCATAGTACCCATTATAGCTCCCATAGGAACTCCTAGCGCTCCTATTGCCCCCCTAGAGCTCCTATAGGATCCCCTATAGCCCCCATAGGACCACCTAGAGGTCCCCTAGGGCCCACTATAACCACCATAGGATGCCCTATAGCCCCCATAGTACCCCCTAGAGCTCCTATAGACACCCTAGAGCTCCTATAGGACCCCCTATAGTCCCCATAGGTTGCCCTATAGCGCCCATATGGCCCCCTAGAGCTCCCCTAGGACCCCCAGAGCTCCCATAGGACCCCCTATAGCCCCCATCGGGCCCCCTAGAGCTCCCTTAGGGCCCCCTATAGCCACCATAGGACCCACTATAGCCCCCATAGGGCCCCCTAGAGACCCCACGGGATCCCCAGAGCTCCCCTACGAGCCCCTATAGCCCCCAGAGAGCCTCCTAGAGCTCCCCTAGGGCCCCCTAAAACCACCATAGGATGTCCTATAGCCCCCATAGGGCCCCCTATAGCTCCCATAGGACCCCCTAGAGCCCCCTTAGGACCCCCTAGAGCTTCTATAGCCCCCCTAGACCTCCTATAGGACCCTCTATAGTGCCCATAGGATGCCCTAGAGCGCCCATAGGGTCCCCTATAACTTCCATAGGACTCCCTATAGTCCTGATAGAACCCCCTAGAGCTTCTATAGGATTCTCTATAGTCCCCATAGGATGTCCTAGAGCTCCCATAGAGCCCCCAGAGGACCCCCAGAGCTCCCTTAGGACCCCATATAGTCCCCATAGGGCCGCCTAGAGCTCCCAAAGCATGCCCTAGAGCTCCCCTAGGACCCCCTAGAGCTCCCCTAGGACCCCCTAGAGCTCCCATAGGACCCCCAGAGCTCCCACAGAACCCCCTATAGCCCACATAGGGCCCACTAGAGCCCGACAGGACCCCCAGAGCTCCCCTAGGACCCCCTATAGCCCCCAGAGTGCCTCCTAGAGCTCCCATAGGACGCCCTAGAGCTCCCCTATGTCACCCTATAACCACCGTAGGACCCTCTATAGCCCCCATAGGACCCCCTAGAGCTCCCATAGGACCACCTAGAGCCCCCACAGGACCCCCTAGAGCTCCTATAGCCCCCCTAAACCTCCTATATGACCCTCTATAATCCCATTAGGATGCCCTAGAGCTCCCCTAGGACCCCCTATAGCTCCCATAGGGAACCCTAGAGCTCCATAGGACCCCCTATAGCACCCATAGAGCCCCCTAGAGGTCCCCTAGGGCTTCCTATAACCACCATGGGACCCCATATAGGCCCCATAGGACCCTCTAGAGCTCCTATAGCCCCCCTAGAGCTCCTGTAGGACCCCCTATAGTCCCCATAGGATGCCCTATAGCCCCCATAGGGCCCCCTAGAGCTCCCCTAGGACCCCCTATAGCTCCCATAGGGCTCCCTAGAGCTCCCCTAGGACCATCTAGAGCCCCCATAGGATCCCCTAGAGCTCCCCTAGGACCCCCCAGAGCTCCCCTAGGGTCCCCTATAACCACCATAGATGCCCTATAGCCCCCATTGGGCCCCCTAGAGCTCCCCTAGGGACCCCTATAACCACCATAGGATCCCATATAGGCTCCATAGGACCCCCTAGAGCTCCTATAGAGCCCCTAGATCTCCTATAGGACCCCCTATAGCCCCCATAGGACCCCCTAGAACTCCCATAGCACCCCAAGAGCTCCCATAGGACCCCCTAGAGCTCCCCTAGTACCCGCTATAACCCTCATAGGGCCCCCTAGAGCTCCCATAAGGCCCCCTATAGCCCCCACAGGACCCCCAGAGCTCCCACAGAACCCCCTATAGCCCCCATAGGACCCCCTAGAGCTCCATGGGACGCCCTAGAGCTCCCCTAGGACACCCTATAACCCCCATAGGGCCCCCTAGAGCTCCCATACGATCCCCTAGAGCCCCAAGGACCCCCTAGAGGTCCTATAGCCCCCCTAGACCTGCTATAGGACCCTCTGTAGTGCCCATAGGACGCCCTAGAGCTCCCATAGGGTCCCCTATAACCACCATAGGACTCTCTATAGCTCCCATAGGACCCCCTAGAGCTCCCATAGGACGCCCTAGAGCTCCCCTAGTACCCACCAGAGCTCCCCTAGGACCCCCTATACCCCCATACGACCCCCTAGAGCTCCCCTAGGACCGCCAGAGCTCCGATAGGACCCCCTATAGCCCCCATAGGACCCCCTAGAGCTCCCCTAGGACCCCTCAGAGTTCCCCTAGGACCCTCTATAACCCTCCTAGGGCCCCCTAGAGCTCCCATAGGACCCCTTATAGCCCCGATAGAACCCCCTAGAGCTTCTTTAGGATTCTCTATAGTCCCCATAGGATGCCCTAGAGCTCCCATAGGGCCCCCTAGAGCTCCCCTAGGACCCCCTATAGCTCCCATAGGGCTCCCTAGAGCTCCTCTAGGACCATCTAGAGCCCCCATAGGATCCCCTAGAGCTCCCCTAGGACCCCCCAGAGCTCCCCTAGGGCCCCCTATAACCACCATAGGATGCCCTATAGCCCCTATTGGGCCCCCTAGAGCCCCCCTAGGGACCCCTATAACCACCATATGACCCCATATAGGCTCCATAGGACCCCCTAGAGCTCCTATAGAGCCCCTAGATCTCCTATAGGACCCCCTATAGCCCCCATAGCACCCCCTAGAACTCCCATAGCACCCCCTACAGCTCCCATAGGACCCCCTAGAGCTCCCCTAGTACCCGCTATAACCCTCATAGGGCCCCCTAGAGCTCCCATAAGGCCCCCTATAGCCCCCACAGGACCCCCAGAGCTCTCACAGAACCCCCTATAGCCCCCATAGGACCCCCTAGAGCTCCATGGGACGCCCTAGAGCTCCCCTAGGACACCCTATAACCCCCATAGGGCCCCCTAGAGCTCCCATACGACCCCCTAGAGCCCCCAAGGACCCCCTAGAGGTCCTATAGTCCCCCTAGACCTGCTATAGGACCCTCTATAATCCCATTAGGATGCACTAGAGCTCCCATAGGGTCCCCTATAACCAACATAGGACCCCCTATAGCCCCCATAGGAACCCCTAGAGCTCTTATAACTCCCCTAGAGCTCCTATAGGATCCCCTATAGTCCCCATAGGATGCCCTAGAGCTGCCATAGGGCCACCTATAACCACCATAGGACCCACTATAGCCCCCATAGGGCCCCTAGCGCTCCCACAGGACCCCCAGAGCTCCCCTAGGACCCCCTATAGCCACCATAGGACCCCCTAGAGCTCCCCTAGGACCCCCTAGAGCTCCCATAGGGCCCCCTAGAGGTCCCCTATGGCCTCCTATAACCACCATGGGACCCCATATAGGCCCCATAGGACCCTCTAGAGCTCCTATAGCCCCCCTAGAGCTCCTATAGGACCCCCTATAGTCCCCATAGGATGCCCTATAGCCCCCATAGGGCCCCCTAGAGCTCCCCTAGGACCCCCAGAGCTCCCCTAGGAACCCCTATAGCTCCCATAGGATCCCCTAGAGCTCCCCTAGGACCCCCCAGAGCTCCCCTAGGGCCCCCTATAACCACCATAGGATGCCCTATAGCCCCCATTCGGCCCCCTAGAGCTCCCCTAGGGACCCCTATAACCACCATAGGACCCCCTAGAGCTCCTATAGAGCCCCTAGATCTCCTATAGGACCCCCTATAGCACCCATAGCACCCCCTAGAACTCCCATAGCACCCCCTACAGCTCGCATAGGACCCCCTAGAGCTCCCCTAGTACCCGCTATAACCCTCATAGGGCCCCCTAGAGCTCCCATAAGGCCCCCTATAGCCCCCACAGGACCCCCAGAGCTCCCACAGAACCCCCTATAGCCCCCATAGGACCCCCTAGAGCTCCATGGGACGCCCTAGAGCTCCCCTAGGACACCCTATAACCCCCATAGGGCCCCCTAGAGCTCCCATACGACCCCCTAGAGCCCCCAAGGACCCCCTAGAGGTCCTATAGTCCCCCTAGACCTGCTATAGGACCCTCTGTAGTGCCCATAGGATGCCCTAGAGCTCCCATAGGGTCCCCTATAACCACCATAGGACTCTATAGCTCCCATAGGACCCCCTAGAGCTCCCATAGGACGCCCTAGAGCTCCCCTAGTACCCACCAGAGCTCCCCAAGGACCCCCTATAGCCCCCATAGGACCCCCAGATCTCCCCTAGGACCCCCTATACCCCCTACGACCCCCTAGAGCTCCCCTAGGACCGCCAGAGCTCCGATAGGACCCCCTATAGCCCCCATAGGACCCCCTAGAGCTCCCCTAGGACGCCTCAGAGTTCCCCTAGGACCCTCTATAACCATTCTAGGGCCCCCTAGAGCTCCCATAGGACCCCCTATAGCCCCGATAGAACCCCCTAGAGCTTCTTTAGGATTCTCTATAGTCCCCATAGGATGCCCTAGAGCTCCCAGAGGGCCCCCTAGAGCTCCCCTAGGACCCACTGTAGTCCCCATAGGGCCCCCTAGAGCCCCCACAGGACCCCCAGAGCTCCCCTAGGACCCCCTATAACTCCGATAGGGCCCCCTAGAGCCCCCATAGGACCCCCTATAGCCCCCATAGGACCCCCTAGAGCTCCTATAGACCCCCTAGAGCTCCTATAGGACCCCCGATAGACCCCATAGGATGCCCTAGAGCTCCCAAAGGGCACACTATAACCACCATAGGACCCTCAATAGCCCCCATAGGACCCCCTAGAACTCCCCCAGCGCGCCCTATAACTACGATAGAACCCCCTATAGCCCCCCTAGGACACCCAGTTCTGCCCTAGGACCCCCTATAGCCCCATCGGCCCCCCTATAGCAACCATAGGACCCACTATAGCCCCCATAGGGCCCCCTAGAGACCCCACGGGTACCCCGGAGCTCCCCTACGACCCCCTATAGCCCCCACCGGGCCTCCTAGAGCTCCCATAGGACGCTTAGAGCTCCCCTAGGGCCCCCTATAACCACCATAGGATGCCCTATAGCCCCCATAGGGCCCCCTAGAGCTCCCCTAGGACCCCCAAAAGCCCCCATAGGACCCCCTAGAACTCCCATAGGACCCCCTATAACCCTCATAGGGCTGCCTAGAGCTCCCATAGGGCCCCCTATAGCCCCCACTGGACCCCCAGAGCTCCCATAGAACCCCCTAATGTCCCCATAGGACCCCCTAGAGCTCTACGGGATGCCGTAGAGCTCCCCTAGGACCCCCTATAACCCCCATAGGGCCCCCTAGAACTCCCATAGGACCCCCTAGAGCCCCCATAGGAACCCCTAGAGCTCCTATAGCCCCCCTAGAGCTCCTACAGGATCCCCTATAGTCCCCATAGGATGCCCTAGAGCTCCCATAGGGCCACCTATAACTACCATAGGACCCCTAAAAGCCCCCATAGGGCCCCCTAGAGGTCCCACAGGACCCCCAGAGCTCCCCTAGGACCCCCTATAACCACCATAGGATGCCCTATAGCCCCCATAGGGCCCCCTGGAGCTCCCCTAGGACCGCCAGAGCTCCGATAGGACCCCCTCTAGCCCCCATAGGACCCCCTAGAGTTCCCCTAGGACCCCCAGAGCTCCCATAGGACCCCCTATAGCCCCCATAGGGCCCCCTAGATCTCCCCTAGGGCCCCCTATAACCATCATAGGACCCCATATAGGCCCCATAGGATCCCCTAGAGCTCCTATAGCACTTCTAGAGCTCCTATAGGACCGCCTATAGTCCCCATAGGATGCCCTATAGCCCCCATAGGGCCCCCTAGCGCCCCCACAGGACCCCCAGAGCTCCCCTAGGACCCCCTATAGCCACCATAGGACCCGCTAGAGCTCCCCTAGGACCCCCTAGAGCTCCCCTAG